>NC_090356.1:2674843-2773666 GCF_035084215.1 Heptranchias perlo | reverse complement strand
TAGGGTCTCCTCGGTCCTCCCCTCACCTGCTCTGACAGGACCCTTCAGGACAGGGAGAGTTGCACAGTTTAAACACCTGCAGACACTGTTTCTGGATATAACGACAGGGTCAGTCTCCCTGTTTCCAGCCTCCTTTTAAAAAAAAACAATTTCACTGCAAATCGCTGCTTCCTGGAATTATTCCTTCCTGATATCGATTCCCACTGTCCCCGGGATCCAGCTCAGTTTGTGTCAGTCTGTGTGTCGGGACAGATTGCAACTGCTCTTCCATCTGACGCACTCCTGATAACTGGGGCTGCTCCAGTACAGGCCCTGGGTCCGTCTCCTTATTTGCAAACTCCTACTAAAGTTTTGGGAATGAGGTGGGGGCAGCACTGTGTGGATTTCATACTCTGCCTCTCTGAAATCACTTGTAAACAATTTTACAACACCAAGTTATAGTCCAGCAATTTTATTTTAAATTCACAAGCTTTCGGAGATTTTCTCCTTCCTCAGGCAAAACGTTTGCCTGAGGAAGGAGAAAATCTCCGAAAGCTTGTGAATTTAAAATAAAATTGCTGGACTATAACTTGGTGTTGTAAAATTGTTTACAATTGTCAACCCCAGTCCATCACCGGCATCTCCACATCTCTGAATCACGCCAGGGACATCTCACTCCAGGCTAACGTATTGTTTCTTCCCTGCAGTTCTCTCCCCCCCTCTCCTGAAGGTGCTGACTCTCACTGGGGTTCAGGTCCCCCCCTCTCCTGAAGGTGCTGACTCTCACTGGGGTTCAGGTCCCCTCCTCTCCTGAAGGTGCTGACTCTCACTGGGGTTCAGGTCCCCTCCTCTCCTGAAGGTGCTGACTCTCACTGGGGTTCAGGTCCCCTCCTCTCCTGAAGGTTGCTGACTCTCACTGGGGTTCAGGTCCCTCCTCTCCTGAAGGTGCTGACTCTCACTGGGTTCAGGTCCCCTCCTCTCCTGAAGGTGCTGACTCTCCCTGGGGTTCAGGTCCCCCCCTCTCCTGACTCTCCCTCCTGCTCCAATCACCGGAAGCCAATTTCCCCGCGTGTTCCTTGAGCAGGTATTGGGTCCCCTGATAACATATACAAGGGGCCTAACACCTGTAATAGGCGGTCACCTGGACGCCTATAAAATGCGGCTGATTAATTTCGAACTGATCGCCCGAGCAGATTGGACACGGGACGTCCCACTGATAAATCTGTCATTTTTGCGCTCATTTTACACCCTAAAAATGGTGCGATTTCTACCACTGTCTCTCTGTGTCTCTCTATACTTTGTATTTCTCTGTCTTTCTCTGTATCTGTTTCTCTGTCTGTCTCTGTGTATTTCTGTCTGTCGTTCTTTCTCTGTCGTTCTGTCTTTCTCTTACACTCTGTCTATCTTGCTGACTCTCTTGCTCTGTCTTTCTCTCTCTCTCCCTCTCTCTCTGTCTCTCTCTGTCTCTCTCTCTGTCTCTGTCTCTCTCTCTGTATCCATGTCTCTCTTTCTCTCTGTCTGTCTCTCTCTCTGTATCCCTGTCTCTCTCTCTCTCTCTGTATCCCTTGTCTCTCTCTCTCTCTCTGTCTCTCTCTCTCTCTCTGTATCCCTGTCTCTCTCTCTCTGTATCCCTGTCTCTCTCTCTCTCTCTGTCTCTCTCTCTCTGAATCCCTGTCTCTCTCTCTCTCTATATCCCTGTCTCTCTCTCTGTCTCTCTGTCTCTCTCTCTGTCTCTCTCTCTCTCTCTCTGAATCCCTGTCTCTCTCTCTCTATATCCCTGTCTCTCTCTCTCTGTCTCTCTCTCTGTATCCCTGTCTCTCACTCTCTCTCTGTGTATCCCTGTCTCTCTCTCTCTCTCTGTATCCCTGTCTCTCTCTCTCTCTGTATCCCTTTCTCTCTCTCTCTCTCTCTGTATCCCTGTCTCTCTCTCTCTCTGTATCCCTTTCTCTCTCTCTCTCTCTCTGTATCCCTGTCTCTCTCTCTCTCTCTTTCTCTCTGTCTCTCTCTCTCTCTCTATTTCTCTTTGTCCCTGTTTGTCCACTCCTTAAAAAACTCATTAAATCTTTTATTTCCTGATGGGTCCTGATCCTGTGATCAGGACTGGGAGCTCCAATCTGAAATCTATTTCTGTAGTGAGACAGTGAGCCTGAGTCCAGCCTCAATTCTGGAAAGCACACCGTCAGGTTCAGTGATTTGAATGTATTTACACTCACAGCGGGAGAGCTGCCACAGGCAAATCTCCTTTTTTTTTGTTGTGTATTTGCAAATGTGAGCTGCCATTGTCAGCTCATCGTGGTCTCAGAAACTGCGACAGCCGGTGAACTGATGCTGGGTGATAATTGGAAGGTGCAGCTTGGGTTCCACAGTCCTTTGTCCTTGAATGTTCCCCCTTCCCCCTGTCCCCTTTCCCCCCCCACCCCGGAGGGGTCTACACTGTGCTGGCCAGTGGATCCACATGCAGTTCCAGCCAGTCATCTATCAGCAGGCTATTTGGTCATGGTGATCACACAGTTTGGTCTGATCTTGCCCACCCTTGTTCCTTTGCTTTAATCCATTCTCGGGATGTGGGCATTGCTGGCATTTATTGCCCACCTCTAGTTGAGAAGAGATGGTGGGCCGCCTTCTTCCTCCAATGCAATGGTTCTTTGACGCGGTTTGATGCAACTGAGTGATTTGCTGGAGGGCAGTTAGAGTCAACCATACTGGTGTGGGACTGGAGTCACATATAGGCCCAGACCGGGTTAGGGCGGCCGGTTTCCTCCTCTATAATTGACATTAATGAACCGGTTGGGTTTTCACAATCCGACAGCCTCATGCTCACTTTTACTGACGCTGGATTTTCTTCCTCAGCCCTCCTCCCTCTCTGCCGATCCTCGCTCTGTTCATCCATCCCACGTTCTTGCTGCCCCCCCGAGCTACGACTGACATTCTTTAAAGGACAGGAAGGGACCAGTGATTCAGACGGTGAGGGAGAGGCAGCTCCTCGTGAGTGAGGACCCTGAGCGTCCACAGTTAGCGCCCCCCCTGCCCCCTCCTCCCCCGCCCCCGCCCCCGGTCGACCAGCCCGTCTGTTAATCCAGTTTGTGAAGCTGTAACAATGAATGGAGTTTCCAGCAGGTCCTCCCTGATGGGTCAGCCCAGCCCCTCCCGTTTTCACACACTGCTGAGAATTGTCGATGGATTATCTGGGAATGTGTGTGCAGAATGTCACTAATCCCATTGGATGAAGAGTTTAATTTGGTGTGGGATGGAGCTGGGATGTGACAGTGCCCAGTCCTGTCGATCAGGGTCTGACAGCTTTAATCAGTGCTGATTAGTTGAAAGCTGCCTGTTAATTTACACTAATCATAACATGGACAGGAGACACTTTCACCAGCTGTGAAATGCCAGGGATCGGAAATTAGGGCCAAAATGAGCTGGAGGCAGTCAGGGTTTTTATTAGAAACTTTCTGACTTTGCTTTTCTTTTGTCCACCTGATTGTGTAAAAGGCAACAATTTCCTTTGATCTCTCTCTCCCTCTGTCTGTCTGTCTGTCTCTGAGTTTGTCTCTCTCTCTCTGTCTCTCTGTCTTCTCTCTCTCTGTCTCTGTCTCTCTCTCTCTCTATCTCTATCTCTGTCTCCGCTCTCTCTCTATCCATGTCTCTCTCTGTCTCCGTCTCTCTCTCCATCCATGTCTCTCTCTCTGTCTCCATCTCTCTCTCTATCCATGTTCTCTCTCTCTCTCTCTCTCTCTCTGTCTCCGTCTCTCTCTCTATCCACGTTTCTCTCTCTCTGTCTCTCTCTCTCTCTGTCTCTCTCTCTGTCTCCATCTCTCTCTCTATCTACGTTTCTCTCTCTCTCTCTCTATCCACGTCTCTCTCTCTCTCTGTCTCTCTCTCTCTGTCTCCGTCTCTCTCTCTATCCATGTCTCTCTCTCTCTCTGTCTCTCTCTCTCTCCCTGTCTCCGTCTCTCTCTCTATCCATGTCTCTCTCTCTCTCTGTCTCTCTCTCTCTCTGTCTCCGTCTCTCTCTCTATCCATGTCTCTCTCTCTCTCTGTCTCCGTCTCTCTCTCTATCCATGTCTCTCTCTCTGTCTCTCTCTCTCTCTCTCTCTCTGTCTCCGTCTCTCTCTCTATCCATGTCTCTCTCTCTGTCTCTCTCTCTATCCATGTCTCTCTCTCTCTCTATCCATGTCTCTCTCTCTGTCTCTCTCTCTATCCATGTCTCTCTCTCTCTCTATCCATGTCTCTCTCTCTGTCTCTCTCTCTATCCATGTCTCTCTCTCTCTCTCTATCCATGTCTCTCTCTCTCTCTCTCTCCATCTCTCTCTCTCTTTCTTTTTCTCTTACTGAGCCTGTCACTGTTCGTGTTGAGCAGATGAGTGATATTTGGTCCCCCTGCCCTGACCCGTATAAGGTGCAAAGTTAGCAGCGAGGTGCTAAGGCCTCAGTAATGACTGGAGGGTCATGGTTGCTACAGCTGGCACCTGGAGAGAGACAGGGCGGAGAGGGGGAGTGAAACGGGGCGGAGAGAGGGAGTGAAACGGGGCGGAGATGGGGAGTGAAACGGGGGCGGAGAGAGGGAGTGAGACGGGGCGGAGAGGGGGAGTGAGACGGGGTGGAGAGAGGGAGTGAGACGGGGCGGAGAGGGGGGAGTGAAACGGGGCGGAGAGGGGGGAGTGAAACGGGGCGGAGAGAGGGAGTGAGACGGGGCGGAGAGGGGGAGTGAAACGGGGCGGAGACGGGGAGTGAGACGGGGCGGAGAGGGGGGAGTGAAACGGGGCGGAGAGAGGGAGTGAAACGGGGCGGTGACGGGGAGTGAGACGGGGCGGAGAGGGGGGAGTGAGACGGGGCGGAGAGGGGGAGTGAGACGGGGTGGAGAGAGGGGAGTGAGACGGGGCGGGAGACGGGGAGAGTGAAACGGGGCGGAGAGAGGGAGTGAGACGGGGCGGAGACGGGGAGTGAGACGGGGCGGAGAGGGGGAGTGAAACGGGGCGGAGACGGGGAGTGAGACGGGGCGGAGAGGGGGAGTGAAACGGGGCGGAGAGAGGGAGTGAAACGGGGCGGGTGACGGGGAGTGAGACGGGGCGGAGAGGGGGAGTGAGACGGGGCGGAGAGGGGGAGTGAGACCGGGGTGGAGAGAGGGAGTGAGACGGGGCGGAGACGGGGGAGTGAAACGGGGCGGAGAGAGGGAGTGAGACGGGGCGGAGACGGGGAATGAGACGGGGTGGAGAGAGGGAGAGAGACAGTGCGGAGACGGGGAGTGAAACGGGGCGGAGAGAGGGAGTGAGACGGGGGCGGAGACGGGGCGGAGAGGGGGAGTGAGACGGGGCGGAGACGGGAGTGAGACGGGCGGAGAGGGGGGAGTGAGACGGGGCGGAGAGAGGGAGTGAAACGGGGCGGAGACGGGGAGTGAGACGGGGCGGAGACGGGGAGTGAGACGGGGCGGAGAGAGGGAGTGAAACGGGGCGGAGACGGGGAGTGAGACGGGGCGGAGACGGGGAGTGAGACGGGGCGGAGAGGCGGAGTGAAACGGGGCGGAGAGGGGGAGTGAGACGGGGTGGAGAGAGGGAGTGAGACGGGGCGGAGACGGGGAGTGAGACGGGGCGGAGAGGGGGAGTGAAAGGGGGAGTGAGACGGGGCGGAGAGGTGGAGCGAGATGGGGCGGAGAGGGGGAGCGAGACGGGGCAGAGGAGGGGGAGTGAGACGGGGCAGAGAGGGGGCAGGAGGGGACAGGAGGGGGAAAGACAGGCAGACAGACATAATTACAGAGACAAACAAACACAGATGGACACAATCAAACACACAGCAACACAGAGACCGTGTAACAGGAGGGAAATTTCCTCCCCTGTTTTCAGTGTATAAACTGGGCAGGAAATTTTCTTAGCGAGGAAATTGGGGTGGAAAGTTGTTGTGCATCTTGTGCACGTTTAAAACCCTTCCCCCAAAGGTCCTTGAACTTTTTGAATCTTCCCACGATTTGCCCGCTGAGACCCCCAGAGGCCTCATTTGCAGATGTCAATGAGAGTCAGCGGCAGTGCAGCTGGGAGTTTCCTGGGTTTGCACTGCTCCTGCACTCGGAGTGAGTTAGGACTGAGATACATGGGGTGCAGCAGCTGATAGAAGGTAGAAGTGAGGAGTTTGTGACAGTTCCTGAGATTTTTGAATACAGATTTCCGAATCTGGACAACACTTTTTAAAGTGTTTTTTTTTACTATTCTGCCTAAAGAACCTGGGACCTGATTCTCAGTCAGACTCCCAGCAGATTATCGGGCCCCTCACACAGCTCCCCCACCCCGACCTGCAGTCAGGGATTCTCAGGAGCAGCAGCATTCCCTACAGACCTACCTTCGTCTGCCATTATCATGAGGAGGAGGAGGAGAGGATGGAGTGAAGGAGACTCAGGCAGCATCGACTGCAGGAGGCATCACGTCTAATCTCTCCCCACCCCCTCGCCATCTCAAGGGGGGGGGGAGAATGTCAGAGGGGGAGGGGAGGGGAGAGGGAGAGTATCAGTGTGGGGGAGGGGAGGGGGAGGGTGTGAGTGGGGGGGAGGGGCGGAGGAGGGTGTCAGTGGGGGACGGGGAGGGGGAGGGTGTGAGTGGGGGGGTGGGGAGGGGGTGAGTGGGGGGAGGGGAGGGGGAGGGTGTCAGTGGGGGTGAGGGGAGGGGGAGGGTGAGGGGAGGGTGTAAGTGGGGGTGAGTGGTGGGGAGGGGAGGGGGAGGGGGTGAGTGGTGGGGAGGGGAGGGGGAGGGTGTGAGTGGGGGGAGGGGAGGGTGAGGGGAGGGTGAGGGGAGGGGGTGAGTGGGGGTGAGGGGAGGGGGGTGAGGGGGTGAGTGGGGGAATTACTGCATTAAGCAGCTGGCACTGTCTCTGACTGGGGGGGGCACGAGGAGCGGTTTGATGAGCAGGGTAGAACATTGTGTCTGTCGTTGTATGAATTAATCAGTCAGAGCGGGAAGCTTGTCCTTAAACAGGCGTCAGATTCATTTGTACAGTTTGATTGGGGCCTTGATTAAATTAGAAGTCGACACAAATAAAATAAACAGATGGAGGTAAACAGTGAAGGGGATAAAACAGACTGACAGCCAGGCCGGTGAAGCAGCAAGTGGACAGAATCACTCGCACAGTCGCACCAATTCTTTCTCTCCAGTATCGCTGCCTTCTCTCCTCAAAGCACCGGCTCTCAGTGAGGTACAATCCCAGAGACCATCCTCCGCATCTCACCAAAGCTGCCATTTCTCATGTGTCAGCCTAGACAGTCGGCCAGGTATTTAACTATCTCGATACCTATCGTACTGTACCATTTAAAACATTACCGCGTAGAGCACGGGTTAGATACAGAGTAAAGCTCCCTCTACACTGTCCCATCAAACACTCCCAGGGCAGGTACAGCACGGGTTAGATACAGAGTAAAGCTCCCTCTACACTGTCCCATCAAACACTCCCAGGGCAGGTACCACACCTTCAGGAGGGGAGGGGAGAAAATTAGAAGCAGAAAAATGAATTCCAAAGAAGTATTTAAAAATAGGTCAATTCACCTGTAAAGAATTCACTGGTTGGCCCTGAACCTGAGGGGCAATCGATGGGTTTCAGCCTCGAATGTGCATTTTGTCACTCTGTAAGATTGAATAGTTTAACAGGAAAGAGATTCAGCTCACATTCTCCAATCGCTGCTAGACTGGTGAAGCTCAATTTCCAGCTAATATTAAGGTCGTGACAGCGGGCTACGAGGGCCTGGTCAGACATAATAGCGAAAGAATTGTAAATATTGGGTTTACTGAATGCGGAATGAAGGGCTGATGGGAAGGTTCCATTGGCTGCCCTTGGCCTGACTGAGCTGGGTTGAGCAATGGCTTTTTATATTCCACTGTGTCACATTAGATTTTCGGAGGTGCAGTGTGTCAGGTATGCACCATTAGTAACACTTTAAGCTGTAATGAACCCATTCATTTATCCTCCACACTGCTTATGAATACATAAACAGCTTTCTGACTGTGACAGGAGAGCTGTGAGAAGGCGGCCAGTGACCACTGCCATTCCAGCAGGGGGATTATTCTCCTTGTGAACTGTAGAGGGACCAGCTGTAAGGGGCAATCATCATTAGCTGAATCCATTTAACTCTTTCTCTGCTCACTTTTTTTCTTTACGCCAGCCCTGGAATCTTGATAAAAGCAAAGAGGTAGGTTTTAAAGGAGCTTCTTAAAGGAGGAGAGAGAGGTAGAGAGGGGGAGAGGTTTGGGGAGGGAATTCCAGAGCTTAGGGTCTAGGCAGCTGAAGGCACGGCCGCCAATGGTGATGGGAAGGAGGCGGGGGGATGGACAAGAGGCCAGAATTGGAGGAGCGCTAAGTTTTCGGAGGGTCGTAGGGCTGGAGGAGGTTACAGTGATGGGGGGGGGGGGCGGGGGGTCATGGAGGGATTTGAACATGAGGATGAGAATTTTAAAATCGAGGCGTTCCCGGACCGGGAACCAGTGTAGGTCAGTGAGCACAGGGGGTGATGGGTGAACGGGACTTGGTGCGAGTTAGGATACGGGCAGCAGAGTTTTGGATGAGCTCAAGTTTATGGAGGGTTGAAGATGGGAGGCCGGTCAGGAGAGCACTGGAATAGTCCAGTCTGGAGGTAACAAAGGCATGGATGAGGGTTTCAGCAGGAGATGAGCTGAGACGGGGCGGAGACGGGCGATGTTACGGAGGTGGAAGTAGGCGGTCTTGGTGATGGAGCGGATATGGGGTCAGAAACTCATCTCAGGGTCAAATAGGAGGCCAAGGTTGCGAATGGTCTTGTTCAGCCTCAGACAGTGGCCAGGGAGAGGGATGGAGTTTGTGGCGGGGACCGGAGATAATTTTTGCTCATCCAATACTGGATGTTGGACAAGCAGTGAGACAAATCAGAGGCAGTGGAGGGTCGAGAGAGGTGGTGGTGAGGTAGAGCTGGGTGTCGACAGCATACACATGGAATCTAAGTAATGAGAGAATAACTCACAAGGCACAAAGTGGGGTACGAGAGTGTACATGATCCAATGGGTGTGTGAGGGTGTGCGGGGTCCAATGGGTGTGTGAGGGTGTGCGGGGTCCAATGGGTGTGTGAGGGTGTGCGGGGTCCAATGGGTGTGTGAGGGTGTGCGGGGTCCAATGGGTGTGTGAGGGTGTGCGGGGTCCAATGGGTGTGCAAGAGTGTTGCATCGAAACTACAGCACAGAAACAGGCCATTCGGCCCAACTGGTCAATGCCGGTGTTTATGCTCCACACGAGCCTCCTCCCTCCCTACTTCATCTCCCCCTATCAGGAAACTCTTCCATTCCTTTTTCCCTCATGAGCTTATCTAGTTGCCCCTTAAATACATCTATGTATTTGCCTCAACTACTTGTGGTAGCACATTCCAGATTCTTACCACCCTTTGGGTAAAAAAATTTCTCCGTGACAATCTTATATTTATGATCACGAGTTATGGACTCCCCACAAGTCCCCCCCTATCAAATCCAATCATTATCTTGCTTTTCAATTCTATCCCTCTAGAAATTAAACCTAGTTCTTGATTTGCCTTTTTTATGGCCTGTACGGGTCCAATGAGTGTGCGAGGGTGTACTGATCTAATGAGTGTGCGAGGGTGTACTGGTCCAATGAGTGTGCGAGGGTGTACTGGTCCAATGAGTGTGCGAGGGTGTACTGATCTAATGAGTGTGCGAGGGTGTACTGGTCCAATGAGTGTGCGAGGGTGTACTGGTCCAATGAGTGTGCGAGGGTGTACGGGTCCAATGAGTGTGCGAGGGTTTACGGGTCCAATGAGTGTGCGAGGGTTTATGGGTCCAATGAGTGTGCGAGGGTTTACGGGTCCAACGATTGTGCAAGGGTGTACGGGTCCAACGAGTGTGAGAGGGTGTACGGGTCCAATGAGTGTGCGAGGGTGTACGGGTCCAACGTGTGTGCAAGAGTGTATGGGTCCAATGAGTGTGCGAGGGTGTACGGGTCCAACGTGTGTGCGAGGATGTATGGGTCCAACGTGTGTGCGAGAGTGTATGGGTTCAATGATTGTGCAAGAGTGTACGGGTCCAACATGTGTGCGAGGTTGTATGGTCCAATGAGTGTGCGAGGATGTACGGGTCCAATGAGTGTGCGAGAGTGTACGGGTCCAATGAGTGTGCGAGGATGTACGGGTCCAATGAGTGTGCGAGAGTGTACGGGTCCAATGAGTGTGCAAGAGTGTACGGGTCCAATGAGTTGTTGCCCCCAACTGTTGACCAGTGGCAGGAGTTTGAAATAAGAGCAGAGAGTAAAGGAGAGTTTATCTCCCCAATTTCCCCCCTCCCCTCTCCCCTCCTGAAGGTGCAGACTGTCACTGGGGTAAAGGTCCACCAATGCAGCCACACTCTGGTACCTCACCACCTAAGGGGCCATTCTTCATGTGTGAGCCGAAGTAGTGAGTGTTGCAGGCTATCTGATCATGGGAGGCATCACAGCCGAGCCCAACCCTACCCACCCACAGGCACTTTCAGCCAAAGTGAGCGGCTGGTGATCAGGATCAGGAGCAGAGCCTGGGGCTCGTCAACTGGTGATCAAGATCAGGAGTGGGGTCTGGGGTTCGTCGGCCGGTGATCAGGAGCAGGGTCTGGGGTTCGTCGGCCAGTGATCAGGAGTGGGGTCTGGGGTTCGTCGGCCGGTGATCAGGAGTGGGGTCTGGGGTTCGTCGACTGGTGATCAGGATCAGGAGTGGGGTCTGGGGTTCGTCGGCCGGTGATCAGGATCAGGAGTGGGGTCTGGGGTTCGTCGGCTGGTGATCAGGATCAGGAGTGGGGTCTGGGGTTCGTTGGCCGGTGATCAGGATCAGGAGTGGGGTCTGGGGCTCGTCGGCCGGTGATCAGGATCAGGAGTGGGGTCTGGGGCTCGTCGGCCGGTGATCAGGAGCAGGGTCTGGGGCTCGTCGGTAGTTGGTGGATGCTGAGAGCAGGGGCAGTGGGCCTCTCGCTGGTCTGGTTCACCGTTAGACGTTCTCCCCAACAGGTTCCACCCGACAGGCTAGCCTGGATTTCTTCTTCCAGATGCTGCTCGACCAACTGAATATTTTCTGTTTACATTTCAGATCCGCACTTAAAAAAGGAAATGAGACCAGAAGAGATATGGGTCAGAGCAAAGCAACAGACAGAAACAAGGTTGCAAAGAAACCTCGAAAGATTTATTTTTTTTCCCCTAACCAAGAAACCTTTTCAGATTAAATATAGAATCATAGAATCATAGAACGGTTACAACACAGAAGGAGGCCATTCGGCCCATCGAGCCTGTGCAGGCTCTTTGTAAGAGCGATCCAGTTAGTCCCATTTCCCTGTAGCCCTGCAAATTTTTTCCCTTCACATATTTATCCAATTCCTTAATGAAAGTTATTATTGAATCTGCTTCCAACGCCTTTTCAGGCAGCGCATTCCAGATCATCACAACTCACTGCCTAAAAAAGTTTTTCCTCATGTTGCCTTTGGTTCTTTTGCCAATCATCTTAAATCTGTCTCCTCTGGTTCTCGACCCTTCCGCCAATGGGCACAGTTTCTCTTTATATACTTTATCTAAACCCTTCATGATTTTGAATACCTTTATCAAATCTCCTCTCAACCTTCTCTGTTCCCAGGAGAACAACCCCAGTTTCTCCAGTCTATCCACGTAACTGAAGTCCCTCATCCCTGGAACCATTCTAGTAAATCTTTTCTGCATTAAATGTCATTAAATATATTTCAACAAGGAGAAACCTGGAAAGGAGGAACATAGGAACAGGAGGAGGCCATTCAGCCCCTCGAGTCTGTTCCACCATTCAATTAGATCATGGCTGATCTGTATCTTAACTCCATTTACCCGCCTTGGTTCCGTAACCCTTAATACCCTCACCCAACAAAAATCCATCAATCTCAGTTTTGAAATTTTCAATTGACCCCCAGCCTCAACAGCTTTTTGGGGGGAGAATTCCAGATTTCCACTCCCCTTTGTGTGAAGAAGTGCTTCCTGACATCACCCCTGAACGGCCTGGCTCTAATTTTAAGGTTCTGCCCCCTTGTTCTGGACTCTCCCCCACCGGAGGAAATAGTTTCTCTCTATCTACCCTATCAAATCTTTTAATCATCTAGGAGAGAGAGAAAAAAAGAAGTTTAAATATAAAAATAAAGGAGAGATAGAAGAAAAAAAAGCCAATGGTTGATGATGATAAGATGAGAAGGTGCAGATTACGGTGATTTGTTCCCCTGAGATACAAGCAGCAGGTTTTGAGTCGCAGAGCACTAATTTAGTTTTAAATTTTCTTCTTCTGATTTACTTTAATCTCTGTCGACTTTCATTGCTCGCCCCCTTCCCTCCCCTCGTGCCTGTGACTCCCCTCAGAAGGTGAGAGAACATGAGTGATACCAGGCTGATTGTATTTAAAAGCAATAGGCAAAATAAAAAATATTTGAAAATGTATTTCATGGTAATAATGTCATATTTTATGGTGCGATAAAAGGTACTGAGACGCGAGCTGGATGCCTTAATTTGTATAGAAATTGTAATCATTTGTTCAACCCAAGGTGAAAATTGCATTTTTTAATTTAAATTGTATCTTCCATGATAGGCTATTATCTAGTAAAATTGTCTCCTTGTTCTGGGCCCATACGGAGAATTCACGCCTGTTAAGGTTCCGCTTATAGTCATAAAAGGTTGCATTGCGTGTGTGTGTTTTTAAAAGCTGCCCTTTTTTCGCAGAAAATTGTACAAAGAAGAGAAGTCATTTAAATGTTTTCTTCTTGTTAATTAGTCAGGGTTAGGGAGACTGAACACACAATATTCAGGCAGCAGCAGAATTTCTTTTATCTCTCTGGCTCTGAGTTTCTCTCTCGGCTTGTTGATGCTAAGCTGGATTTTAACCCTTGGCCTCCCAACACTTTATTAGTCTTTTTTTTGTGTCTGGTTTCTGAAATGTATCAGGGAGATCAGTGACACTCCCCAGAGGACACCAATTCCCCCCTCCCCCCGCACCCTGAGAGTGAGGCCTACTAAAGCAGGCTTTAATGTATAATGTGGTAATTATAATGTCATTGGTTACCATTCTCATTTGATTAGGATATTGCCATGGCAACACATGGTAAAACATGATGTTACCATGGGAAGTTACTGTAGTTTACAATGAAAACAGAATTACCACAGCAAGAAATGAGGCCTTGAATCAGTATCTTGTAAAGGGCATGGCACCACTCAGTTGTATGAAGGATCCACATCATCTTCTACCCGGATACCATGGGAGAAATCGGCACAGCGATGCAGGGTGCTAGAGGGAAAAAGTAAGAGAGAATTGGGGAAAAAAATAAAGAGATTGCATTTATATAGCACCTTTCACAACCTCAGGATGTCCCAAAGCACTTTACAGCCAATGAAGTATTTTTGAAGTGTAGTCACTGTTGTAATGTAGGAAACGTGGCAGCCAATTTGCGCACAGCAAGATCCCACAAACAGCAATGACCAGATAATCTGTTTTTCTGGTTATGTTGGTTGAGGGATAAATATTGGCCAGAATATCAGGGCGAACTCCCCTGCTCTTCTTTGAATAGTGCTGTGGGATCTTTTACATCCACCTGAGAGGGCAGATGGGGCCTTGGTTTAATGTCTCATTCAAAAGACGGTCCCTCTGACAGTGCAGCAACTCCCTCAGTACTACACTGGGAGTGTCAGCTTGGATTATGTGCTCAAATCTCTGGAGTAGGATTTAGGGTCACCAACCCGCCAGGATTGTCCTGGAGTCTCCGGGAATTAAAGGTTAATCTCCCTGATGTGAGCAACACCTGGGAGAAAATCATTGGGGCAATAAAAAAAATGGTGTTTTTGAAAACTTTCATTTATTAGTTATAAAAATATTGGCGATGGGGAAAAAAGGCTGTTTGACTGGGTGGGGCAATTGGAGGTCATATGATGAACCCTCCAGGGGGACATCTGACCAGAGTTGGCAACCCTAGGGCTTGAACCCCTAAGTTTCAGACTCAGAGGCGAGAGTGCTATCACTGAGCCAGGGCTGGCAGCCGGAAGTCAGTATGGAGCGACTGAATAACAAGTTTGGATATTAAAAGTCTGTAGACTGTGAGGGGAGGGAAGGAACAGGAAAATGCCATTCAGCCCCTCGAGCCTGTTCCGCTATTCAATTAGATAATGGCTGATCTGCCCCTCACCCGACTTTGCTCCACGTCCCTTGAAACTCTTACCCAACAAAGATCTACCGATCTCAGTCTTGAAAATTCCAATTGACCCCCAGCACCCACAGCCTTTTGGGGAGAGAGTTCCAGATTCCCACTTCCCTGAGGACTGAGGGAGGTGAGGAGTTCCACAGTTATTGGAACAAAGTCCCGGGAACAAATGGATTAAAGTGTGAGAGAGAGAGGGCGTAATGAATCTCTGGCCAGGATTTTCCTCTTTGGTGGGGCCCACCTCTCCGACTCCTGGCGGGGGGGCTCCCGTTACCGAGAGGGAGCCTGCCACTGAGGAACACCAGGTGGTGCTGCAGAACCTGGAGACAGGCCAAGGGTCCTTCAAGGGGTAAAGGAGCTGGACGAGAGACGGTAACATTGGTTAACGGCCTCCGGTGAGACCGAGGAAAGCTTCCTGTTTACGATGTTGCTGTCACCTAGCGACCAGAGTGAACCTTAGCCCCCAGGTGACCAGACCTACACACAAAACCCCAATTCACCAACAAACCGCGCAGGATTAAATGAATCTGTTTCCATTTGTAATCCAATGCTCTCCGGCTGTATCTCAGCACTTGATTAAATCCTGATTAATGCGAGCATGACATGGCTGGGACTGGTTTAGTGGCTGGCTGATAATCGCAATCAAATCTTTTTTCCTTTGCTAAAGGACGTGTCTCCCACCTGTCTACATGTTTCACATTTCCTACACCAATGTTCTGTACCTCACTTCCATCCTCTTTACAATCCCATTGCCATTCCTCTCAGGTCCTTGTGAAATCCGTTAACTTCCATTATACCCATCGCCTGCCCTCGCTGTTTGGTGTCATCACTGAACTTTGCGGTATCACCAGAAGTTGTGTCATTATTGATTTTAAAAAAAGCCAGATTATCTGGCCATTCATCACATTGCTGTTTGCGGGATCTTGCTGTGCGCAAATTGGCTGCTGCGTTTCCTACATTACAACAGTGACTACTCTTCAAAAGTACTTCATTGGCTGGAAAGCACTTTGGAATATCCTGAGGTTGTGAAAGACGCTATAGAAATGCAAGTCTTTCTTTCTTGATCGATGTTATTGTGACCAGTGTGTGGAACAGGAGGCCCAGGACAGGCCCCGCTCATCACCCCCTGCCAGCAGAGTTTGTCCATTTCTCTCTGCCTTCTCCTGCCCGACTGCTCTTCAGTCATGGTGTTTCTCTGATATTTTCACGAACTTCAACCTTCTTTAAGATCTCAGATGTGGAGCCAAGTAAATTATACCCACTAGGAAGGCCTCATCCACTAGGCCAGTTATGTCTTCAGACAACTCTGGTCAGGTGTTTGTAAGCGAATTTCAGCGATTGGTTAACTTGCCCCTTCGCACCACAACTCGCTGCCTAACACTTGCCCTCTGACCCCTACACATGATACAGATTCGAGGGTCAGATTGACTGCATCTAGGATTCACCTACAATCTTAACTCTTGAAGACTGATGCAAAGAATTAATTTAACACACCTGTCATTTGATGGTCTCCCATGATATTCCAATATTCCCATGGTATTCCCACCTAACGTCCCTGAGAGGATTAATCTGCAGTTAACACAGTTACCTCAGACACTCACCATAACCACTCTATTATGGATTATTTCTTAATTGTCTCTCCTTCCCCACTACCCCCAAAGTCCCCGACTCTCACCGGGGTATGGGTGCCATGGGCACTGACTCTCACTGGGGTACGGGTCCCATGGGCACTGACTCTCACTGGGGTACGGGTCCCATGGGCACCGACTCTCACCGGGGTATGGGTCCCATGGGTACTGACACTCACTGGGGTACGGGTCCCATGGGCACTGACTCTCACTGGGGTACGGGTCCCATGGGCACTGACTCTCACTGGGGTACGGGTCCCATGGGCACTGACTCTCACTGGACTACGGGTCCCATGGGCACCGACTCTCACCGGGGTACGGGTCCCACACTGACTCTCACTGGGGTACGGGTCCCATGGGCACTGACTCTCACTGGGGTACGGGTCCCACAGACACTGACTCTCCCTGGGGTACGGGTCCCATGGGCACTGACTCTCACTGGGGTACGGGTCCCATGGGCACTGACTCTCACTGGACTATGGGTCCCATGGGCACTGACTCTCCCTGGGGTACGGGTCCCATGGGCACTGACTCGCTGGAATGTGGGTCCCATGGGCACTGACTCTCACTGGGGTACGGGTCCCATGGGTACTGACACTCACTGGGGTATGAGTCCCATGGGCACTGACTCTCACCGGGGTACGAGTCCCATGGGCACTGACTCTCACTGGGGTACAGGTTTGATGGGCACTGACTCACTGGAGTGTGGGTCTCATGGGCACTGAGTCTCACCAGGGTACGAGTCCCATGGGTATTGGCTGCCCTCTGGTGCTTAGGCAAACGCTGGCTGCCCTTTCCTGCCCACCATGTGTAAATGCTGATGAAGGGGGAGGGTTTATGGCCCATGTCCGTGGCGGATTTTCCTGCTGCCCACACCTCTTACTTGCACCTTCCAAGATGCCACCAACATTGTTGCATTTACTTGGCAATGAGAATGGGGAACTGTCTCTACAGGCCGCGGGTCAGTAGAGATGAGAAGCTGTGCCATTTACTGGATAGACACGTGCACACCAGCCTTGCACAGCCAATGAAAGCAATAGTCAGCTCCACTCTCCGCCCTGCTCCCACCTGCCAGAATCATAGTCCCTTACAAGTTTACAGCACAGAAGGAGCCCATAGTCTGTGTCAGCTCTTTGTTAGACTAATCCTAAACTAATCCCACTGCCCGCTGTCTCCCCATTGCTCTGTATCTTCCTCTGCTTCAATTATTTATCAATTTTCCAATAAAAGATGCAATGGTCTGTGCCTCAACCACTGCCTGTGGTAAATCATTCCATACTCCAACACCCCGCTGTGTAAAGACATTCCTCCTGACCTCTCCCCTCACTCTCTCACTGATCATTTTAAATTGACGACCCCTCGTCACTGACTCCCCCACCAGAGGAAATAGTCTTTCCCTATTTATCTTATCAAAACCCCATATAATTTTTAAAAACCTCTGTTAAGTCTCCTCTTGGCCTTCACCGCTCTGGACAGCCCGATGGGGATGGTAACGGTGGAGTGACCAGCTCATGCAGCAGCTGTCAGGCAGGGGTCAGGTGCTGTCCTGAGCTGTCTCGTGTCCACAGCTCACACTGTCTTTCATTGGGTTTCATTTCCCTTCATTCTTGCCTGTCCGCCTCCTGCATTCAGACTTGGTAAAGGCTGCCGATAGGCTGAGATTCTTCCAAAGACTGTAAGAACTTATGTTCCTCCAGACCGCCACTTCCCTTTAATTGCCCGGCTCCCTTTAAATTTCACCGACACACAATTAATGTGGTCCCTGCACCCAGTCAAGTCTACACCTGAAGCTGTAACAATTATGTAAATCGACTGACTGATAAAAGTTGAGTGTGACCCTTCAGCGACTGGCCAGGCAAGGTGAGGAAGCGAGTGTGTGACACACAAGGATGTGTGCAGTGAGTGTGTTAGTGTGACAAGATACCATGAATTGCCCTTTAATTATGGTGTATTGCAGTGGAGATTATGTGGGATGTCCACCACATTCTCCTGTCACTCTGAAAGGTGGTAAATACTATACTGTTATACCATTGCATTCTGGTTAAAACAAGTATGCAGGTTTATTTACATGTAATATAATTACAGGGAGGCTGAATGCCACAGTAAGTTTCTTTATACAAATACTGAGTAAAACGATGGAGATAAAAAGGGGTCTATTTCAGTTCTAAGTAGTTAAGAACTGGTACAAATCCCATCAGAATGATAATGTCATCACACACAACTTTTATCAGTCAGTCGATTTACATAATTGTTACAGCTTCAGGTGTAGACTTGACTGGGTGCAGGGACCACATTAATTGTGTGTCGGTGAAATTTAAAGGGAGCCGGGCAATTAAAGGGAAGTGGCGGTCTGGAGGAACATAAGTTCTTACAGTCTTTGGAAGAATCTCAGCCTATCGGCAGCCTTTACCAAGTCTGAATGCAGGAGACGGACAGGCAAGAATGAAGGGAAATGAAACCCAATGAAAGACAGTGTGAGCTGTGGACACGAGACAGCTCAGGACAGCACCTGACCCCTGCCTGACAGCTGCTGCATGAGCTGGTCACTCCACCGTGACCATCCCCATCGGGCTGTCCAGAGCGGTGAAGGCCAAGAGGAGACTTAACAGAGGTTTTAAAAATTATATGGGGTTTTGATAAGATAAATAGGGAAAGACTATTTCCTCTGGAGGGGGAGTCAGTGACGAAGGGTCGTCAATTTAAAATGATCACTGAGAGAGTGAGGGGAGAGGTCAGGAGGAATGCAGTGTGCCCTGTTCGGCCTCTTGAGCTGAGCCTCAAACCCCACATCCACCCATGTCCCATGTCCCATGACCAGCTTTGCCACTTCAAGGTTTGCTGCCTCATCCACCCACATTCCGCCCCACCCACACTCCGCCCCACCCACACTCCGCCCCACCCACACTCCGCCCCACCCACACTCCGCCCCACCCACACTCCGCCCCACCCACACTCCGCCCCACCCACACTCCGCCCCACCCACACTCCACCCCACCCCATGGCTGGAGTCATACCTAGCACAAGGAAGATGGTAGTGGTTGTTGGAGGCCAATCATCTCAGCCCCAGGACATTGCTGCAGGAGTTCCTCAGGGCAGTGTCCTAGGCCCAACCATCTTCAGCGGCTTCATCAATGACCTTCCCTCCATCATAAGGTCAGAAATGGGAATGTTCGGTGATGATTGCACAGTGTTCAGTTCCATTCGCAACCCCTCAGATAATGAAGCAGTCCGTGCCCAATGCAGCAAGACCTGGACAACATCCAGGCTTGGGCTGATAAGTAGCAAGTAACATTCGCGCCAGATAAGTGCCAGGCAATGACCATCTCCAACAAGAGAGAGTCTAACCACTTCCCCTTGACATTTAACAGCATTACCATCGCCGAATCCCCCACCATCAACATCCTGGGGGGTCACCATTGACCAGAAACTTAACTGGACCAGCCACATAAATACTGTGGCTACAAGAGCAGGTCAGAGGCTGGGTATTCTGCAGCGAGTGACTCACCTCCTGACTCCCCAAAGCCTTTCCACCATCTACAAGGCACAAGTCAGGAGTGTGATGGAATACTCTCTATTTGCCTGGATGAATGCAGCTCCAACAACACTCAAGAAGCTCGACACCATCCAAGATAAAGCAGCCCGCTTGATTGGCACCCCATCCACCACCCTAAACATTCACTCCCTTCACCACCGGCTGCAGTGTGTACCATCCACAGGATGCACTGCAGCAACTCGCCAAGGCTTCTTCAACAGCACCTCCCAAACCCGTGACCTCTACCACCTGGAAGGACAAGAGCAGCAGGCGCATGGGAACAACACCACCTGCACGTTCCCCTCCAAGTCACACACCATCCCGACTTGGAAATATATCGGCCGTTCCTTCATTGTCGCTGGGTCAAAATCCTGGAACTCCCTTCCTAACAGCACTGTGGGAGAACCGTCACCACACGGACTGCAGCGGACTGTTGGAGATGGTCATTGCCTGGCACTTGTTTGGTGCAAATGTTACTTGCTACTTATCAGCCCAAGCCTGGATGTTGTCCAGGTCTTGCTGCATGCGGGCTCGGACTGCTTCATTAGGGATGGGCAATAAATGCCGGCCTTGCCAGCGATGCCAACATCCCATGAACGAATTTAAAAAAAACCCACAGTCCTGCTCACCCAGAGAGAACCATTGAGAGGAATGAGTGTGATGGATCTCATCTGAATTTTGATGGCAGGGGTTATGTCCCCTCCCCTACTCCAAATTCCAGGATTGATGCTCAGTCACAGTGGCCGTGATAAACTATCCCTCCTCATCCTTCTCAGCCTTTGACATGGTTGACCACACCATCCTCCTCCAATGCCTCTCCTCCATTGTCCAGCTGAGTGGGACTGCGCTCGTCAAGTTCCACTATTACCCATCCAGTTACAGCCAGCGCATCTCCTGTAATGTCTTCTCTTCCCATTCCTGCACCGTTACCTCTAGAGTCCCCCAAGGATCTATCCTTGGCCCCCTCCTGTTTCTCATCTACATGCTGCCCCTCGGCGACATCATACGAAAACACGTCAGATTCCACGTGTGTGCAGATGACACCCAGCTCTACCTCACCACCACCTCCCTCGACCCCTCCACTGTCTCTCATTTGTCACATTGCTTGTCCAATATCCAGTACTGGATGAGTAAAAATGTCCTCCAATTAGACATTGGGAAGACCGAAGCCAGTATCTTCAGTCCCCGCCTCAAACTCCGTTCCCTGACCATCGAATCAAGCCCTCTCCCTGGCCACTGTCTGAGGCTGAACCAGACTGTTTGCAATCTTGGCGTACTTTTTGACCCTGAGATAAACTTCCGACCCCATATCCGCTCCATCAGCAAGACCGCCTACTTCCACCTCTGTAACATCGCCCGTCTCCGCCCCTGCCTCTGCCCATCTGCTGCTGAAACCCTCATCTATGCCTTTGTTACCCCTAGATTCGACCATTCCAATGCTCTCCTGGCTGGCCTCCCATCTTCCATCCTCATTAAACATAGCCTCATCCAAAACCCTGTTGCCTGTATCCTAACTCGCACCAAGCCCTGTTCACCCATCACCCCCGTGCTCACTGACCTACGCAGGTTCCCGGTCCGGCAACGCCTCAATTTTAAAATTCTCATCCTCGCGTTTCAATCCCTCCTTGACCTCGCCCCTCCCTATCTCTGTACCTCCTCCAGCCCTACAACCCTCCGAGATCTCTGTGCTCCTCCAATTCCGGCCTCTTGCCCTTCCCCCACTTCCATCGCTCCATCATTGGCGGCCGTGCCTTCAGCCGTCTTGGCCCTAAGCTCTGGAAATTCCCTCCCTAAACCTCTCCGCCTCTCTCTCCTCCTTTAAGACCCTCCTTAAAACCTACCTCTTTGACCAAATTTTAGGTCACCAACCCTAATATCTTATTCTTTGGCTCGGTGTCAACTTTGTCTGATTACGCTCCTGTGAAGTGCCTTGGGATGTTTTACCATGTTAAAGGCGCTATATAAATGCAAGTTATTGTTGTTGTTCCCTCCCCGACTCTTTATTGAGGTTTGCATCCCTGTCCACACCCGACCCCCAATCCTCATGAACCTCCACTGTCTCCTTGTCCTCATGCACATCTTCAACCCTCTCCATATCCTCACTCCATCCTACCCCTGAAACCTTCCCCTGCCATGTCCCAGCATGCACCCTCACTCAACCAGCTGCCTCTTTTAGTCACTACAACCCTGTTCTCTGCAATTCTCTCCCTGAAACCCTCTCCACCTTCAATAGCCTCTCGAAACTTCCCTCTCTGTTCCGACTTTTCCAGCCGACCTTCTCTTCATCTTCCCCTCGTCCAACACTCCCTCTGTAAAGTTTACCCTCCTACACCCACCCCCCCCCCCCCCCGAGATCTGTAACCTCCTCCAGCCCTACAACCCCCGGAGATCTCTGCGCTCCTCCAATTCCGGCCTCTTGCGCATCCCCCGATTTCCTTCGCTCCACCATTAGCAGCATAGCCTTCGGCTGCCTGGGCCCTAAGCTCTGGAATTCCCTCCCCAAACCTCTCCCCCCTCTCTCTCCTCTTTTAAGATCCTCCTTAAAACCTACCTCTTTGACAAAGCTTTTGGTCACCTGTCCTAATATCTCCTTATGTGGCTCGGTTTCAAATTTTATTTGTTAACGCCCCCTGTGAAGTGCCTCGGGATGTTTTACTATATTAAAGGCACTGTATAAAGGCAAGTTGTTGTTGTATCGGCACTGTATGAGAGGCTTGCAGTGATGCTGATTATGTATGGTGTCTATCCTTTACAATGAAACGTCTGCGTGTTTTGAACACTATGAATGTAGCAAAGCGTCTGCTGGATGTTGGGATTTAAAGGCCCAGAGTCATGTAAGGTGGAGATTTGAGGTGGGGGAGTTGCTTGAGCAACTTGTAGGGGTCAGTAGGGAGCGCTGTTCAATCCCCACCCACAGTGATTGAAGCAATCACTCGCACTGTAAGGGCGTGACCTTTCACATCATCGACTGTACCATCGACTGTACCATCGACTGTACCATCAGTTGCTTCATGGTAGGATTTCCCCCATCCCCTGGCAGCAGCTTCCCACCACTGACAATGCTGAGTCCAAACAGCATGTTCCAATACCTTGAGGGGTTTGGCATCCTCTTCCCTTTCTCCCTGTTTACTCTCTCTATTTTATCTTACCTTTTCTTCCTTCTCTCCCCTTGGTTCCAGGGTCAGCCTTGGCTCAGTGGGTAGCATTTTTGCCTCTGAGTCAGAAAGTTATGGGTTCAAGTCTGCCCTCTCAGGTGGATGTAAAACATCCCAAGGCCACTATTCAAAGAAGTGCAGGGGGAGTTCTCCCCGGTGTCCAGGCCACTATTTATCCCTCAACCAACATCACTAAAACAGATTATCTGGTCATTATCACATTGCTGTTTGTGGGATCTTGCTGTGCGCAAATTAGCTGCCGCGATTCCTACATTACAACAGTGACTACACTTCAAAAAAAGTAATTCATTGGCTGTAAATCACTTTGGGACACTCTGAGGTTGTGAAAGGCGCTATATAAATGCAAGTCTTTCTTTCCCTGGCTCTCCCGTTGTCCTGATAACTCCTCCCCTCCCTCAGTCGTCCTTTCCTCCTCCAGCCTTTAAAACCCAAACTTGGTGCCACCTATTCACTACTTCCTGAAGCTTGGAACACTTTGGGCTCTGGGCCCCTGTCTGGGTTTCTAATAAAGTCACACCCTGCCTCTCATGAAGCCCGGTGCCTGAACCCTGCTTTCTTTCCCAGTACCCTTCTACTTTCAGTCTTGCTTTCTCCTGCGCGACAGAGAGGGCGTCTGACTCTGTATTGTGGAGGGACAGTCTCTCTCACACACACACACACACACACACGTACTCCTGGTGCTGACTAGTTTCAGTTAACTTTTAATGAGATAACAATTATAGCAGGTTACAAAGCCAGACATCTACTGACTGTATGTAAATGCGAGTACAGGTTCCCAACTACTCTAGAATTAACAACGTAGCAGAATAAATTATGCAGTGGTTTTATATACACACATGCTCAATCAAATTATAAGAAACAAGCACAGAAGCTAGGAACTTATCGGGGCAGGGGTCAGGGGTCAGGGAAGGGAGGTGAGAGGTGAGTTGAAGGGTCTGTTAATGGTACAGGGATGAGTTAGACTGGGCATTTAATGGAAATATAAGGTGCCTTTGAGTGAGAGTACAGGGGCAAAGGCCTAAGAAGGAGGATGGATTTGCCCATAAGCCGATTCCCAGAGCTTGGGGTTTTAGATATTTGATATTTATATTCAGCCTGCATTTCCATCAAAGTTATTTTCAGATGTCGCCTGTTGAAACCACCATTGTAGTTGGTTTTTTAATGTCCCCTCTTGCTGCTCCTGTCCCCAGAAACCCCCCCCCCCCCCCCACCGCCAGTAGATTTAACCCATGAAGGACTGCACCAGGGTCACCCCGGAGTCTCCTGCAATTAAAGGTTAATCTCCAGGACACTTGCTGCGAGTAACTCAGGGAGAAAAGTCACAGGGACGTTAGAAGAAATGGTGTTTTTCTATTCATTTTCTTCGAGCTTCTGCTTAATAGTTATAAAAATATTGAAGATGGGGAAAAGAGGCTGTTCTACTGGGTGGGGCGGTTGCAGGCAGGTGGTCATGTCTTGAAACCTCCAGGAATAGGTCCAACCAGGGTACTAGACGGCACTAAATGTCTGTTTGGTCATTTGTGTTTCATTCCTATATATTCCCTCCCTCTAACCTCACTAACAAAAGCTCAGTGAAAAATCGAGGAGAAATTTTCCACAAAAGCTCTTTGTTTTTGGACTCCTCTGGTCTGCTCAGTGCGTGTCTGCACGGCCAAATGTGGGCCTGAGCCGTACAGAGCAGAACAGTCCAGGTGTGACCCCCCCCCAGTCAGTGCTGAGGTGGCTGATGTGGAGGGAGAGGGGATCTACAATTACCCTCAGAACCCCTGAACTGAACTGGGAGAGGGGAAACGATTGAGGGGGGATTTCCCCCACTCCTGATCACTACCCAGTGAGCCATCTAAATGTTGGGTGAGGCCAGGATTGGGTTTGCGATGCCCCCTTCGATGCCAAGTACCCCTCGATGCCCAGTACCCCTCGATGCCGAGAACCCCTCGATGCCGAGAACCCCTCGATGCCCAGTACCCCTCGATGCCGAGAACCCCTCGATGCCGAGAACCCCTCGATGCCCAGTACCCCTTGATGCCGAGTACCCCTCGATGCCGAGAACCCCTCGATGCCCAGTACCCCTCGATTCCCAGTACCCCTCGATGCCGAGAACCCCTCGATGCCCAGTACCCCTCGATGCCCAGTACCCCTCGATGCCGAGAACCCCTCGATGCCCAGTACCCCTCGATGCCCAGTACCCCTCGATGCCCAGTACCCCTCGATGCCCAGTACCCCTCGATGCCGAGTACCCCTCGATGCCGAGAACCCCTCGATGCCCAGTACCCCTCGATGCCGAGTACCCCTCGATGCCCAGTACCCCTCGATGCCGAGTACCCCTCGATGCCCAGTACCCCTCGATGCTGAGTACCCCTCGATGCCCAGTACCCCTCGATGCCCAGTACCCCTCGATGCCCAGTACCCCTCGATGCCGAGAACCCCTCGATGCCGAGTACCCCTCGATGCCCAGTACCCCTCGATGCCGAGTACCCCTCGATGCCCAGTACCCCTCGATGCCCAGTACCCCTCGATGCTGAGTACCCCTCGATGCCCAGTACCCCTCGATGCCCAGTACCCCTCGATGCCGAGTACCCCTCGATGCCCAGTACCCCTCGATGCCGAGTACCCCTCGATGCCCAGTACCCCTCGATGCCGAGTACCCCTCGATGCCCAGTACTCTGCTCAATGTTCAAACATGAAGAGTGGGCACAGGTTGGAGTTAGAGGAGCTGCTGGCGTTAACAAGGGCCCGGGGTCTTCAGGTGAGGATGGGAGGGAAGATACAACCTTTAATTCCTGTGCTAAAGTTGTCCTGCCAAACAGACCCTATCAGAGCTCTACGTTTGCCCGGAATTAAATCCACCCCAGGAGGAGGGCAACAGGCTCCGAACAGCACCTAATATTTCCGTTAAATAGTCACGACAGAAATGGGCTTTTAAAAATAAATTCTTGTGCCGAGTCTACGATACAAGTTACAGCATAGATGGGAGGGGAGCGGGAGAGAGGGGCTCGGGGAGAGAGTTATTCAGTATCTAACATGCCAAGAATGTCTATAGAATATTGGTAAAGTTCTGTCGAATGTTTTTTTTTTAATTACAGTAAAATGCACGGAACCTTACAGCCTGCGACAGAAGAGATAAAAATCCTTTCTCAGTTCAGCACCCGAAGAAGTGGGAAAGGAGAAGCTAAGAGTTTGGCGAGTTACAGTACATCAAACAGTGAATGTGGACCCGGGGGGCAGGGGGTGGACCCGTCATTACAAATGGACAATGGAGGAATGTGATTTCTGATGCGGGAGGGAGCGAGGGGAGGGGAGGAGAGGAGAGGAGAGATCTAATGTAAAACTTGTTAACTCCGTTGGGATGAGACTGTGTAAAGAGCCCCCGGACATTGGCGGTCAGCTCTCCCCCCCTCTCGCTGACCAGGGTCCAGATTCCTCTCGCCAGCGGCGGGTGTGCGGGATGGGGGGAGGGAACCCCCTCCTCCTGAGTTCATTTATTAAAACAAATTGTTCTCGGAAACTGCCACCTCGGTCCTTGCCAGCTCTCCACAAGGTCAGAGGCAGGAAACGCTCGAGTATTTCATTCAGGAATCAGGAATGTTGAACAGAGACAGGAGCACAGCCCAGACCAGGATCCGAGTCACTAACAGTGGGCACTCTCTCAAAAAATACATCGACTAGTCTTTTAGAAACACATTACATGGACAGTACAGTGCCAGTCTGCTGTGCAGTAATTTATAGAAAGAGTCTAACCCCAGATCAATGGTGCAATGTGTGAATATACTGTGAATCTTCATTGGCTGATAATAACGGACACTTTGCACTAATCAGAGATGGATATTTGTTGGAATAAATCACACAGACGTTTCTTGCGCTTCCAACCCCTCTCTCCCCCAAAATTCATTCCGAGATTTCTCCCTCTTGCTGGTCCCGTTTGTCAGAGCTCCCTTTATCACACGGCTCAGGGCTCCTGCAGAAAACACGCTCCCAAATATCAGGCGTTTTTTTAAAACTCTCAATCTTTTGTTTTTCCCCCTTCTCAAAGATCAAAGCTTTCCTTTCGCTCTCATTTAAAAAAAGGTTTAATCTTCTGTGCGGTCTATTTTTAATCGTTGCTGAGGCGTGTGAGTGGGCGAATGCGGCGCTAAAACATCTCCTGCAGTTTGAAACCCTCTTCTGTTCAGGTCCAGACTCTCACACCGCTTCATGTTCAACTGCGGGGAGTCTCTGTTGCTCAGAAGTGAGTCGGTTCAAAATGTTCCAAGTGTTCCGATCTGCAATGTGACCTTTTCCTTCTTTTCCTCTTTGAGCCCGGTAGGATCCAGTCGGCAGTACGGCCACTTCACTCAGTCCGCAGGCCATGTCCATGTTGTGCCCGTGCTGAGACCGGCTGAGAGACGGACATGGGGTCAGTCTCTCCCGGGATTAGGCACCCTCCCTCCATGGGATCAGTCTCTCCCGGGATAGGCGCCCTCCCTCCATGGGGTCAGTCTCTCCCGGGATAGGCGCCCTCCCTCCATGGGGTCAGTCTCTCCCGGGATTAGGCGCCCTCCCTCCATGGGATCAGTCTCTCCCGGGATTAGGCGCCCTCCCTCCATGGGATCAGTCTCTCCCGGGATAGGCGCCCTCCCTCCATGGGATCAGTCTCTCCCGGGATAGGCGCCCTCCCTCCATGGGATCAGTCTCTCCCGGGATTAGGCGCCCTCCCTCCATGGGATCAGTCTCTCCCGGGATAGGCGCCCTCCCTCCATGGGATCAGTCTCTCCCGGGATAGGCGCCCTCCCTCCATGGGATCAGTCCCTCCCGGGATAGGCACCCTCCCTCCATGGGATCAGTCTCTCCCGGGATAGGCGCCCTCCCTCCATGGGATCAGTCTCTCCCGGGTTAGGCGCCCTCCCTCCATGGGATCAGTCTCTCCTGGGATAGGCGCCCTCCCTCCCTGCTGGTTCCATGGGGTCAGTCTCTCCCGGGCTACGAGAAAGCGGGAATGAAATTTCAACAAAAAAACGTACGCTTTCACAAACCATCGAAGGAACTGTACAATTTTTACAGGGGCAATTCTAGACCGTGAGCATCAAACTCAAGGGCGGTGACCTGGAGCAGAAAACACACGGCCTGTGGTAGAGCCGAGGCTGTGGCATTGGGCAGTGGGAGTTTGATAGTGGAGGCTGTAGCTCTCCTCTAGAATTGCCCCCCAATGTCTCAGCCCTGGTTTTAGCCGTCTGTCAGACACACCAGGCGACTGTTTCTCTCTTGTTTTTTTTTTGCTCTGTGAAGTTTCGTTGTCCAGGGACCTCCTCAGTAAGCTTGGCCCGTCTCGACCTGGAGCAGCCCCAGAACAGCCGAGTGCTCACTCAACTTCATCCGCCTCTGTGTGGACAGGCTGACGTTTTTGGTCAGATAGTCGACCGCACCTTGGAAAAAAACACAAAATTCAACAGGATTAATAAACGTAATCAGGGACCTATCTCTCTCTCTCGCCCCCCCTCTTTCAACAGCAACTTGCATTTATATAGCGCCTTTAATGTAGTAAAACGTCCCAAGGCGCATCATAGGAAGGTAATCAGACGAAAATTTGACACTGAGCCACATAAGGAGATGTTAGGACAGGTGACCAAAAACTTGGTCAAAGATGTAGGTTTTAAGGACCGTCTTAAAGGAGGGGAGAGAGGTGGAGAGGTTTAGGAGGGAATTCCAGAGCTTAGGGCCGAGGCAGCTGAAGGCACGGCCGCCAATGGTGGAGTGAAGAGAGTGCAGGATGAGCAAGAGGCAAGAATTGGAGGAGGTTACAGAGGTAGGGAGGGGCATGGCCATGGAGGGATTTGGTTTCTCTCCCAATACTTTGCCGAAAGGCTCATCCTTCATTTGTGAATTAATGCTGTCAGGCTATTTAACCATGTGACAGCACCAGAGTCCAGGCCCATCCTGTCCTTACCCAGCAGGGGTCACTAGATAGTGACCTTTCTCCTCTCTCTATCCTGGGGGGCACTGAGACTGAATGCGAAACACCAAGACCGTCCCTCCTGAGATCAGTTAGCTCAGCACTGAACGGGGATTGAACCTGGCGCCATCTTGGTCTGTGTGGCTCAGTACGACACTAGGTGCGGTATTTACACACTGAGCCGTGGTAGAAGGGGTTACAACTCTGAAGAACAATGAAACCCAATTGGCACACAGCCCGTGGCTCAGGAAATTCGAATTGTTAAAGATGGTGGACATCCAACGCTCTCTGTGGTGACCTGCAATTCAGCATTAAACCTCCGGTCTAAAGACAGAAATATACAATAAAACAGCAAATTAAGCCTTCTCTCCTGCCCCCACAACACTCAAAATGTTAATTTTTGAGACTGGGGTTGTGTTAAAATTCAGGAGTAAGGGGAGCTGCAAGGCCTCAGGCCTCACGCACAGTGGTGCAGTCCTGTATTAAATGTGCTCTCTTGATTCACGTTGGATAATCTTTGTTTTCTGTCCATTAGCTCTCCGTTTACTCTGCCAATAACTGTACTGAGAGAGCTGGCACACCAGGCAATCACTCCTGATAAATAAACAACATTTTCAGCGTGAAGCTCTCGTCATCTCTGTGCCCCAACGGGGAGTGGTGTTCGATGGAAAGCCTGATTACCGAGCTGTCATTTCCATTTAAATTCACTTCATGGTCTCGCACAAAGTCATTGATATTTCTTGGCACCAGTGTGGAGACGGGGGACTGGCTAATTAATACACTGAGCATGCTCAATGGCCCAGTGCACCATGGGAGTAGGACACCTCCCAGTGGCTTCGAGGAACTTCTCCCCGAAGGAGTGGTTACCAGTGACCTTTGAACTGTGCCTTGTATGGGTGGCTCGGGGAGACTGTAAAACATTCAGAGTCCGGCTGGGCATTTGTTCTTCAAAATCCTCTTCATAACATTCATGGCCAATCTGGTTACTGAGTGTCTGGGTTCAGACTGCGGTTACTGGGTGTCTGGGTTCAGACTGCGGTTATTGGTGTCTGGGTTCAGACTGCGGTTATTGGTGTCTGGGTTCAGACTGCGGTTATTGGTGTCTGGGTTCAGACTGCGGTTATTGAGTGTCTGGGTTCAGACTGTGGTTATTGGGTGTCTAGGTTCAGACTGCGGTTATGGGGTGTCTGGGTTCAGACTGCAGTTACTGAGTGTCTGGGTTCAGACTATGGTTATGGGGTGTCTGGGTTCAGACTGCGGTTATGGGGTGTCTGGGTTCAGACTGCAGTTACTGAGTGTCTGGGTTCAGACTGTGGTTATTGGGTGTCTGGGTTTAGACTGCGGTTATTGGGTGTCTGGGTTCAGACTGCGGTTATTGGGTGTCTGGGTTTAGACTGCGGTTATTGGGTGTCTGGGTTCAGACTGCAGTTACTGGGTGTCTAGGTTCAGACTGTGGTTATGGGGTGTCTGGGTTCAGATTGCAGTTACTGGGTGTCTGGGTTCAGACTGCGGTTACTGAGTGTCTGGGTTCAGACTGTGGTTATGGGGTGTCTGGGTTCAGACTGCGGTTACTGAGTGTCTGGGTTCAGACTGTGGTTATTGGGTGTCTGGGTTCAGACTGCAGTTACTGAGTGTCTGGGTTCAGACTGTGGTTATGGGGTGTCTGGGTTCAGACTGCGGTTATGGGGTGTCTGGGTTCAGACTGTGGTTATGGGGTGTCTGGGTTCAGACTGTGGTTATGGGGTGTCTGGGTTCAGACTGCGGTTACTGAGTGTCTGGGTTCAGACTGTGGTTATTGGGTGTCTGGGTTCAGACTGCGGTTACTGAGTGTCTGGGTTCAGACTGTGGTTATGGGGTGTCTGGGTTCAGACTGCGGTTATGGGGTGTCTGGGTTCAGACTGCAGTTACTGAGTGTCTGGGTTCAGACTGTGGTTATTGGGTGTCTGGGTTTAGACTGCGGTTATTGGGTGTCTGGGTTCAGACTGCGGTTACTGAGTGTCTGGGTTCAGACTGTGGTTATGGGGTGTCTGGGTTCAGACTGTGGTTACTGAGTGTCTGGGTTCAGACTGTGGTTATGGGGTGTCTGGGTTCAGACTGTGGTTATGGGGTGTCTGGGTTCAGACTGTGGTTATGGGGTGTCTGGGTTCAGACTGTGGTTATGGGGTGTCTGGGTTCAGACTGTGGTTATGGGGTGTCTGGGTTCAGACTGTGGTTATTGGGTGTCTGGGTTCAGACTGTGGTTATGGGGTGTCTGGGTTCAGACTGTGGTTATGGGGTGTCTGGGTTCAGACTGTGGTTATTGGGTGTCTGGGTTCAGACTGTGGTTATTGGGTGTCTGGGTTCAGACTGTGGTTATTGGGTGTCTGGGTTCAGACTGTGGTTATGGGGTGTCTGGGTTCAGACTGTGGTTATGGGGTGTCTGGGTTCAGACTGTGGTTATTGGGTGTCTGGGTTCAGACTGTGGTTATGGGGTGTCTGGGTTCAGACTGTGGTTATGGGGTGTCTGGGTTCAGACTGTGGTTATGGGGTGTCTGGGTTCAGACTGTGGTTATTGGGTGTCTGGGTTCAGACTGTGGTTGCTGAGTGTCTGGGTTCAGACTGTGGTTATGGGGTGTCTGGGTTCAGACTGTGGTTATGGGGTGTCTGGGTTCAGACTGTGGTTATGGGGTGTCTGGGTTCAGACTGTGGTTGCTGAGTGTCTGGGTTCAGACTGTGGTTATGGGGTGTCTGGGTTCAGACTGTGGTTATTGGGTGTCTGGGTTCAGATTGTGGTTATGGGGTGTCTGGGTTCAGACTGTGGTTATGGGGTGTCTGGGTTCAGACTGTGGTTATTGGGTGTCTGGGTTCAGACTGTGGTTATGGGGTGTCTGGGTTCAGACTGTGGTTATTGGGTGTCTGGGTTCAGACTGTGGTTATGGGGTGTCTGGGTTCAGACTGTGGTTATGGGGTGTCTGGGTTCAGACTGTGGTTATGGGGTGTTGACGCAGACTGCAGTTATGGGGTGTCTGGGTTCAGATTGCGATTCCTTCCTTCTTGACTCCCTCACTCCCTCCATTCATTCCTTCCTTCCTCTGCTCAGTTGCACCTGGAATGAGCTATTTGAGAGTTACTTGAGGTAACAAGGCTCAGGGTGGTCACTTTGCCCTGGGACCATCAGTGTGAGATCCCGGAGGCCTCTTTACAGGCCCAGATGTCAAACAGCAAATGGGAGCTGGAACTCTCTGCTCCCCTGCAACCCATAACAAAGGTCGATTGTGCCGTTGTGGAAGGGCAGCGAGTGGATGTTGGGCTTCACCAAAAGGGGGAGAACATTCAAGGAAGAGCCACTCCTAGTGACCAGTCTATGCCGTGAGTAGCTGGGAAGGTCCCTAGTTGCACACCAGGTCTGTGCTGAGTTAGTTGACTTAAGATAATTGGCAAAAGAACCAGAGGGGAGATGAGGAGAAGTTTCTTTTTACGCCGCAAATTATTATGGTCTGGATTGCACTGCCTGAAAGGGCGGTGGAAGCAGATTCAATAATAACTTTCAAAAGGAAATTGGATAAATACTTGAAAAGGAAAAATTTGCAGGGCTATGGGGAAAGAGCAGGGGAGTGGGACCAATTGGTAGCTCTTTCAGAGAGCCGGCACAGGCACGATGGGCCAAATGGCCTCCAGAGTTGTATGATTCTATGGGCTGGTAACTGGTTGGGAGGTAGGAGACAGAGAGTAAGGATAAAAGGTTCATTCTCTGATTGCAGGGATGTGACAAGTGGTGTTCCCCAGGGATCTGTACTGAGGCGTCAGCTTTTCACCATTTATATAAATGACTTGGATGAAAGAATAGAGCGTTCTTTATCCAAGTTTGCAGATGACACTAAGTTAGGAGGCACAGTAAGTTGTGTGGATGGGAGCAGGAAGTTACAAAGGGACATAGACGGACTAAGTGAGTGGGCAAAACTATAGCAGATGGAGTTCAATGTTGGGATGTGAGAGGTTATCCACTTTGGATCCAAGAAAGGACAAATCGGAATATTTTCTTAATGGTGAGACACCAGGAGCTGTGGAGGAGCAAAGGGATTTGGGTGTCCAGGTGCACAAATCACTAAAAGCTAAGGTACAGGTACAAATAGTAATAAAAAAGGCTAATGGAATGTTGGCCTTTATCACAAAGGGTCTGGAATACAGAGGGGAGGAAGTGATGCTCCAGCTGTATAGAGCTTTGGTCAGACCACATCTGGAGCTACTGCATTCAGTTCTGGGCACCGCACCTCAGGAAGGATAGATTGGCCTTGGAGAGGGTACAGTGAAGATTCACCAGAATGATACCGGGGTTTAGAGTATTAAATTATGAGAACAGGTTGCAAAAACTTGGTTTGTATTTCCTTGAGTTCAGAAGGTTGAGGGATGATCTAATCGAGGTGTTTAAAATGATAAAAGAATTCGATAGAGTAGATACAGAGAAACTATTTCCTCTGATGGGAAATTCAGAACAAAGGGGCACAATCTTACAATTAGAGCTCGGCCGTTCAGGGGTGAAATCAGGAAGCACGTTTTCCACACAAAGGGGAGTGGGAATCTGGAACTCTCTCCCCAAAAGGCAGAGGATGCTGGGGGTCAATTGAAATTTTCAAGTCTGAGATCGATAGACTTTTGTTAGGGAAGGGTATTAAGGAATATGGAGCAAAGGCGGGTAAATGGAGTTAAGATACAGATCAGCCATGATCTCACTGAATGGTGGAACAGGCTCGAGGGGCTGAATGGCCTCCTCCTGTTCCTATGGTTCCTGCTGCTGATCAATGACAAGTGACCCCTGTTGGAAGAGGTGTGTTTGTGTGTGGACATTGGTTGAGGACAGAAATTGGACTCAGTGGTGAAGCTCTCCATAATGAAATATCCCCACTGACAGTCAAGTGTAGGTTTTCTGATTGGTGATATTTTAAATAGGCTACTGCTGGCATTGAAATAAACCCAACCATAAAATCCAGCCTGACACGTGAAGAATGACCTCCTGGGTGAGGGACCAGTGTTTGTGGAAATGTGTAGCCAGCACCTTCAGGAGAGAGGGGAGAGAAATGAACAGATCTGGAAGGAGTTACAGGCTACAGCACGATTTCAGGTTCCCGCTAGGTGTACAAGAGCTTCTTTCCTGGGGGGTGGGGGTTGTGAACTCGTGAGAACCCCTGGCCTGTGTCGCAGGCTTTGGGACACACTCCAGCCCGAGCCTGCAGTGCATGTGCGCTTCTGAACTAAACAAGTGAATTAACTGAGCTGCGTTCAGCCTGGGCACAGGCTGCACATAAAGGGTGTGACTGACACCTTACCCTGGGGCACTCGTTATTGGCAATATACGATAGCAGTATTTATTCGAGATTTATATCAACTACACATGTCCATTCACACCCAGAGGCAAGTGTGGGGAGGTCACAGGTCGGTTCATGTGCTTGGTGAAAGGGAAAAGCAGCCATTGATCCAGCCTGCTCCTGCAGAAGGTTTCAATTTAACGGCAGGAGCTAAACACATTAGGAGCGGCTGCGGAAGGAGCGTGGAGAATCCGAGCTGGGGTCGGGAAGGACACTCGAAGGGCAGGACAGCGAAAGGCAAGGTGGTGGTGGTGGTGAGGGGGGAGGAGGAAGAACCTCTGATCCCATCCAGCACAAGGGCTGTGTGACCAGGAAGCTGTTATTAGTTTAACATCCGAGCCCACAAACAGCAACTGCTCCGTCCAATTATCTGCTCCCATTCCTGTTGTCTGGGGTTCGGTCTGTTTCGACTCGGAAACTTTAGCATCAAATTCATATCAGATTCAAAACCTAACTTCTAACCTGTCGGAAACGTCCTCTTGTGCTGAAACTTTTAAATAATTGGAAATGCGAGGTGAATTCAACAATGGTCATTATTTCAAGTGAATGTTCAGCATTGTACCTGGAGATCTCACACACTCCCACTCTGTCCCACACTCTGTCCCACACTCTGTCCCACACTCTGTCCCACACTCTGTCCCACACTCTGTCCCACACTCTGTCCCACACTCTGTCCCACACTCTGTCCCACACTCTGTCCCACACTCTGTCCCACACTCTGTCCCACTCTCTGTCCCACTCTCTCACTCTCTGTCCCACTCTCTCACTCTCTGTCCCACACTCTCACTCTCTGTCCCACACTCTCACTCTCTGTCCCACACTCTCACTCTCTGTCCCACACTCTCACTCTCTGTCCCACTCTCTCACTCTCTGTCCCACTCTCTCACTCTCTGTCCCACTCTCTCACTCTCTGTCCCACTCTCTCACTCTCTGTCCCACTCTCTCACTCTCTGTCCCACACTCTCACTCTCTGTCCCACACTCTCACTCTCTGTCCCACACTCTCACTCTCTGTCCCACACTCTCACTCTCTGTCCCACACTCTCACTCTCTGTCCCACACTTTCACTCTCTGTCCCACACTCTCACTCTCTGTCCCACACTCTCACTCTCTGTCCCACACTCTCACTCTCTGTCCCACACTCACACTCTCTGTCCCACACTCACACTCTCTGTCCCACACTCTCACTCTCTGTCCCACACTCTCACTCTCTGTCCCACACTCTCACTCTCTGTCCCACACTCTCACTCTCTGTCCCACACTCTCACTCTCTGTCCCACACTCTCACTCTCTGTCCCACTCTCTCACTCTCTGTCCCACACTCTCACTCTCTGTCCCACACTCACACTCTCTGTCCCACACTCTCACTCTCTGTCCCACACTCTCACTCTCTGTCCCACACTCACACTCTCTGTCCCACACTCACACTCTCTGTCCCACACTCTCACTCTCTGTCCCACACTCTCACTCTCTGTCCCACACTTTCACTCTCTGTCCCACACTCTCACTCTCTGTCCCACACTCTCACTCTCTGTCCCACACTCACACTCTCTGTCCCACACTCACACTCTCTGTCCCACACTCACACTCTCTGTCCCACACTCACACTCTCTGTCCCACACTCACACTCTCTGTCCCACACTCACACTCTCTGTCCCACACTCACACTCTCTGTCCCACACTCACACTCTCTGTCCCACACTCACACTCTCTGTCCCACACTCACACTCTCTGTCCCACACTCACACTCTCTGTCCCACACATTGCAAAGAGGCAGGAAGACTGACAAACAATCACCCTTCAAAGTGCCCTCATGCAGCATTCCATAGCACACCACAATCCCACATCAAATAAACACTCCGCTATAACTCACCCCTCACTGTAACACTCTGATATAACACACCCCTCACTGTAACACTCTGATATAACACACCCCTCACTGTAACACTCTGATATAACACACCCCTCAGTGTAACACTCTGATATAACTCACCCCTCACTGTAACACTCTGATATAACACACCCCTCACTGTAACACTGATATAACACACCCCTCACTGTAACACTCTGATATAACACACCCCTCAGTGTAACACTCTGATATAACACACCCCTCAGTGTAACACTCTGATATAACTCACCCCTCACTGTAACACTCTGATATAACACACCCCTCAGTGTAACACTCTGATATAACACACACCTCAGTGTAACACTCTGATATAACTCACCCCTCACTGTAACACTCTGATATAACACACCCCTCAGTGTAACACTCTGATATAACACACCCCTCACTGTAACACTCTGATATAACTCACCCCTCACTGTAACACTCTGATATAACACACCCCTCACTGTAACACTCTCTGATATAACTCACCCCTCACTGTAACACTCTGATATAACACACCCCTCACTGTAACACTCTGATATAACACACCCCTCACTGTAACACTCTGATATAACACACCCCTCACTGTAACACTCTGATATAACACACCCCTCAGTGTAACACTCTGATATAACACACACCTCACTGTAACACTCTGATATAACACACCCCTCAGTGTAACACTCTCTGATATAACTCACCCCTCACTGTAACACTCTGATATAACACACCCCTCACTGTAACACTCTCTGATATAACACACCCCTCACTGTAACACTCTCTGATATAACACACCCCTCACTGTAACACTCTGATATAACACACCCCTCACTGTAACACTCTGATATAACACACCCCTCACTGTAACACTCTGATATATCCCACACCCCTCAGTGTAACACTCTGATATAACACACCCCTCAGTGTAACACTCTGATATAACTCACCCCTCACTGTAACACTCTGATATAACTCACCCCTCACTGTAACACTCTGATATAACACACCCCTCAGTGTAACACTCTGATATAACTCACCCCTCACTGTAACACTCTGATATAACACACCCCTCAGTGTAACACTCTGATATAACACACCCCTCACTGTAACACTCTGATATAACTCACCCCTCACTGTAACACTCTCTGATATCCCACACCCCTCAGTGTAACACTCTGATATAACTCACCCCTCAGTGTAACACTCTGATATAACACACCCCTCACTGTAACACACTGATATAACTCACCCCTCACTGCAACACTCTGATGTAACACACCCCTCACTGTAACACTCTGATGTAACACACCCCTCACTGCAACACTCTGATATAACACACCCCTCACTGTAACACTCTCTGATATAACACACCCCTCACTGTAACACTCTGATATAACACACCCCTCACTGTAACACACTGATATAACTCACCCCTCACTGTAACACTCTGATATAACACACCCCTCACTGTAACACTCTCTGATATAACACACCCCTCAGTGTAACACTCTGATATAACACACCCCTCACTGTAACACTCTGATATAACACACCCCTCACTGTAACACTCTCTGATATAACACACCCCTCAGTGTAACACTCTGATATAACACACACCTCACTGTAACACTCTGATATAACACACCCCTCAGTGTAACACTCTCTGATATAACTCACCCCTCACTGTAACACTCTCTGATATAACACACCCCTCACTGTAACACTCTCTGATATAACACACCCCTCACTGTAACACTCTGATATAACACACCCCTCACTGTAACACTCTGATATACCCCACACCCCTCACTGTAACACTCTGATATAACACACCCCTCACTGTAACACTCTGATATAACACACCCCTCACTGTAACACTCTGATATAACTCACCCCTCACTGTAACACTCTGATATAACACACCCCTCAGTGTAACACTCTGATATAACACACCCCTCACTGTAACACTCTGATATAACTCACCCCTCACTGTAACACTCTCTGATATCCCACACCCCTCAGTGTAACACTCTGATATAACTCACCCCTCAGTGTAACACTCTGATATAACACACCCCTCACTGTAACACTCTGATATCCCACACCCCTCAGTGTAACACTCTGATGTAACACACCCCTCACTGTAACACTCTGATATAACACACCCCTCACTGTAACACTCTCTGATATAACACACCCCTCACTGTAACACTCTGATATAACACACCCCTCACTGTAACACACTGATATAACTCACCCCTCACTGTAACACTCTGATATAACACACCCCTCACTGTAACACACTGATATAACACACCCCTCACTGTAACACACTGATATAACTCACCCCTCACTGTAACACTCTGATATAACACACCCCTCACTGTAACACTCTCTGATATAACACACCCCTCACTGTAACACTCTGATATAACACACCCCTCACTGTAACACACTGATATAACTCACCCCTCACTGTAACACTCTGATATAACACACCCCTCACTGTAACACTCTCTGATATAACACACCCCTCACTGTAACACTCTGATATAACACACCCCTCACTGTAACACACTGATATAACACACCCCTCACTGTAACACTCTGATATAACACACCCCTCACTGTAACACTCTGATATAACACACCCCTCAGTGTAACACTCTGATATAACACACCCCTCACTGTAACACACTGATATAACACACCCCTCAGTGTAACACTCTGATATAACACACCCCTCACTGTAACACTCTGATATAACACACCCCTCACTGTAACACTCTGATATAACTCACCCCTCACTGTAACACTCTCTGATGTAACACACTTCTCACTTTAACAGGAACAGGCTCACAAATTAATAGGTCCCATTGATTACAAAGTCTGTATGTTGTAACAGTTCGGATGTGTTGCGATGTATTGAAGTTCACTCAGTCAGATTTTTCAAATCGCTCCGTGGCCTCGCCCCTCCCTATCTCTGTAACCTCCTCCAGCCCTACAATCCTCTGAGATCTCTGCGCTCCCCTAATTCTGGCCTCTTGCGCATCCCTGATTTTCATCGCTCCACCATTGGCGGCCGTGCCTTCAGCTGCCTGGGCCCTAAGCTCTGGAATTCCCTCCCTAAACCTCTCCACCTCTCTCTCCTCCTTTAATACTCTCCTTAAAACCTCCCTCTTTGATCACATGAGCTTTTGGTCACCTGTACTAATATCTCCTTATGTGTCTCGGTGTTAAATTTTGTCTGATTTACGCTCCTGTGAAGCACCCTGGGACGTTTTACTATGTTAAAGGCGCTATATAAATGCAAGTTGTTGTTGTTGCTCACTGTTGGATTCCGAGATCTTTTCAATATTTCAAACAATCGTTGTGTGGCTGCAGGAGTTGGTGGCACAGAGCGGGGACAGAATAACTCAATTGGAGCATTGAGCCCAGCTTTATGTTCAAATCATTTCCCCGATTCTCGCTCCAGGGCTGGGATGACGGTGCCTCTGGTTTCTGGGCCCTCCAGTAATTCACCGAACAAACAATTCTTCATTCATCAGCCTGGACTGTGACGGAAAATTTGATAATAGATTCACCACCTCAAACCCGATCCTGTCCTCACTCAATGTGCACACATGTCCTGTCCGGCAGAGGTCACTGATAGTTACATCAAAACTCCGGCACAGAAACCCATTCAGCCCAACTGGTCTATCCCGGTGTTTATGCTCCACACGAGCCTCCTCCCTCCCTACTTCATCTCACCCTATCCCCATATCCTTCTACTCCTTTCTCCCTCATGTGTTTATCCAGCTTCCCCTTAAATCCATCTACACTATTCACCTCAACTACTCCCCGTGGGAGTGAGTTCCACATTCTCACCACTCTCTGGGTGAAGAGGTTTCTTCTGAATTCCCTATTGGATTTATTAGTGAATATTTTATATTTATGACCCCTAGTTTTGGACTCAACCACAAGTGGAAACATCTTCTCTACGTCTGTCCTATCAAACCCTTTCATAATCTTAAAGACCTCGATCAGGTCACCCCTCAGTCTTCTCTTTTCTAGAGAAGGATGACATCAGTTTTGATGTCATCCTTCTAAATCTTTTTTGCACCTTCTCCAGTGCCTCTATATCCTTTCTATAATATGGAGACCAGAACTGTGCCCAATACTCCAATTGTGGTCTAATCAAGGTTCTGTACAAGTTTAACATAACTTTGTGATAGTGATAAGGAAAGGGTGTTTGGTGGATTTTCCTCCCTCCCTAACCCATGGGCACTGAGGCCAATTGTGGTGACCCTCCTGCTCCGTTTTATTTGGCTGAGATTGACTAACTCTGCCCAGACAGAGGATGGAAGCTGGGCCTCTGTGCTCTGCATGGCTCTGGCTCAGTACTGCACTGGGACAGGGCACCGTTGGGATGAGTTAAATGACTTCCCATTCACCACCTCCCCCCACCCCGCCCCGCCCATTACTGACTCCCCATCCCAGGGTGTGGTTCACACACTGTCTGATCCACCAGTCGACTGGCACCCGATGCTTACTTTGTCCATACTGGGTGTACTGGTAGCCGGGCACAGGGTCCATGCTGTATCCAGATGTGCTGTAGGCAGGCGTGCAGTACGACTGTGAGCTGGGCAGGCTCTCCACGCCCTTGATGGAGTCGGAGCGCTGGCTGCAGCTGGCGGAGAGGGGGTTCGAGGTGTCGAGGCTTCCGTGAAGGGGGGAGATGGAGAAGTCGTGCTGTGGCTGAGGAGGGACTCCGCCAGGGTTACTCAGTATACTCATCACCTGCGTGAGAGAGAGCGAGGTTAATGAAGAGATACAAGACTGGGTTTCAAGCAAGGGCCAGAGGGGAGGGAGGGGGGAGGGTGGGGGGTAAAAGGGGGGAGGGGGTTGAGGGGAGAAGGAGGAGTTGAGGGGGAGGGAGGGAGCTTGAGAAGGGGATGGGGGGGAGAGGGAGGGGGTGGGGGAGGGGGTGAGAGGGGTAGGAGTGGGGTGAGAGGGGAAGGCAGGGGGCGAGAGGGGTAGGGACGGGGTGAGAGGGGGAGGGAGGGGTGAGAGGACGGAGGGAAGGGGTGAAAGGGGAGGAGGGGTGAGAGATGGAGGGAGGGGTTGAGAGAGGGGGTGAGAGGGGGAGGAGGGGGTGAGAGGGGGAGGGAGGGGGAGGGAGGGGGAGGGAGAGGGAGGGAGGGGGTGAGAGAGCGGGGTGAGAGGGGGAGGAAGGGGTGAGAGGGGAAGGGAGGGGGTGAGAGGGATAGGGATGGGGCGAGAGGGGGAGGGAGGGGGTGAGTGGGGGAGGGAGGGGGCGAGTGGGAGAGGGAGGGGGTGAGAGGAGGAGGGAGGGGGTTGAGAGGGGGAGGGAAGGGAAGAGAGGGGGACGGGGTTGAGAGAGAGGGGAGGGAGGGGGAGGGAGGTGTGAGAGAGGAGAGAGGAGGTGAGAGAGGGGAGGGAGGGGGAGGGGTGAGAGAGAGAGGGGAGGGAGGAGGTGAGAGAGAAGGGAGGGAGGGGGAGGGGGTGAGAGTGGGGGAGGATGGGAGGGGGAGGTCAGTACCCATAGTTTTTCAAAAAAAGATGTAGCCCCACCCCTGTCCAACCAGTGGGCCGTTGTGTGTCCATGTCAGATATACAGGCTCCGTGGTTACTGCTCTTGATCACCATCCAGGGACTCGTGTGTGGAGTTTGGGTGAGGAGAGGATGAAACCGGCCTGTGATGTCTCCTATGGTTGAATTCATATCCCACGAATGACAGGGACAGTGGGTGGGATGGGGACAGGGAGAGTGGGGATAGGGAGAGTGGGGATAGGGAGAGTGGGGATAGGGAGAGTGGGGACAGGGAGAGTGGGGATAGGGAGAGTGGGGATAGGGAGAGTGGGGATAGGGAGAGTGGGGATAGGGAGAGTGGGGATAGGGATATTGGGGATAGGGAGAGTGGGGATAGGGAGAGTGGGGATAGGGAGAGTGGGGATAGGGAGAGTGGGGATAGGGAGAGTGGGGATAGGGAGAGTGGGGATAGGGAGAGCGGGGATAGGGAGAGCGGGGATAGGGAGAGCGGGGATAGGGAGAGCGGGGATAGGGAGAGCGGGGATAGGGAGAGCGGGGATAGGGAGAGTGGGGATAGGGAGAGTGGGGATAGGGAGAGAGATGCGTCACCTAAATACTACTTTCTGACTTGGAGCTTAGACAGAAGAAGAGAGAAAAGTCCAGAGGAGAACATCATGATAGTCAGATTAGACAAAACATACAAACTACACACGCACAGCACAGGTATACACAAACACACACATGCACACACACATGTACACACACACACACGTGGATATCCAGAGTTACACACAAATTGCAGACAAACACATAAAAACACACAAATGCAAAAATACGTAGGCCCTGAATTCCCTCTAACGTTCTGCTGTTGTGCTGCTGGAACCACATCGTAAGTGGAATCATGCGTTAATGGAACTTCGGCTGCTCTTCTGAAGATGTTAAGATGGTGCAACAGCAGTTAAGTTTGAGGAAATTCAGGACTGTAAATTATACACAGATACTTAAATCGTGCAAACAGGGAAAACTAATCTGCAAAGAGTGAAAAATAAATGAATAAAATGTGAGAGAGTAAGAGGGTCTGAACGACAGCAGAGTGCGGTGTCCTGTATCCTCTGAGGATTCAAATGGGCAAAGGATTTCAGAAACTTACTGACATGAATTAAAGCAATGATTGTAAACAGATTGTAATTCGGTGAGGATTGAGTGAGTGGGTGAGGGCTGGGTGAGTGAGTGAGGGTGGGTGAGTGAATGAGTGAGTGAGTGTGACTGGGTGAGCGAGAGGGTGAGTGAGTGAGTGAGAGGGTGGGCGAGTGAGAGGGTGGGCGAGTGAATGAGAGGGTGAGTGAGAGAGGGTGGGCGAGTGAGTGAGAGGGTGAGTGAGTGAGAGGGTGGGAGAGTGAATGAGAGGGTGAGTGAGTGAGAGGGTGGGCGAGTGAATTAGAGGGTGAGTGAGTGAGAGGGTGGGCGAGTGAGTGAGTGTGAGTGGGTGAATGAGTGAGTGAAAGGGTGAGCAGGTGAATGAGTGAGGGTGAGTGAGTGAGCGAGAGGGTGAGTGAGTGAGTGAATGAGTGAGAGGGTGGGTGATTGAGTGAGAAGGTGGATGATTGAGTGAGCAAGAGGGTGAGTGAGTGAGCGAGAGGGTGAATGAGTGGGTGAGTGAGTGAGAGGGTGGGTGAGTGAGTGAGAGGGTGGGTGAGTGAGTGAGAGGGTGGGTGAGTGAGCGAGAGGGTGGGTGAGTGAGTGAGCGAGAGGATGGGTGAGTGAGTGAGAGGGTGGGTGAGTGAGAGGGTGGGTGAGTGAGAGGGTGGGTGAGTGAGAGGGTGGGTGAGTGAGTGAGAGGGTGGGTGAGTGAGCGAGAGGGTGGGTGAGTGAGCGAGAGGGTGGGTGAGTGAGCGAGAGGGTGGGTGAGTGAGCGAGAGGGTGGGTGGGTGAGTGAGAGGGTGGGTGATTGAGTGAGCGAGAGGGTGGGTGAGTGAGTGAGCGAGAGGATGGGTGAGTGAGTGAGAGGGTGGGTGAGTGAGAGGGTGGGTGAGTGAGTGAGCGAGAGGATGGGTGAGTGAGCGAGAGGGTGGGTGGGTGAATGAGCGAGAGGGTGAGTGAGTGAGTGAGAGGGTGGGTGGGTGAGTGAGCGAGAGGGTGAGTGAGTGAGTGAGAGGGTGGGTGGGTGAGTGAGTGAGAGGGTGGGTGGGTGAATGAGCGAGAGGGTGAGTGAGTGAGTGAGAGGGTGGGTGGGTGAGTGAGTGAGAGGGTGGGTGAGTGAGCGAGAGGGTGAGTGAGTGAGCCAGAGGGTGGGTGATTGAGTGAGCGAGAGGGTGGGTGAGTGAGTGAGTGAGCGAGAGGGTGGGTGAGTGAGTGAGAGGGTGGGTGAGTGAGAGGGTGGGTGAGTGAGTGAGAGGGTGGGTGAGTGAGCGAGAGGGTGAGTGAGTGAGAGGGTGGGTGAGTGAGTGAGAGGGTGGGTGAGTGAGTGAGCGAGAGGGTGGGTGAGTGAGTGAGAGGGTGGGTGAGTGAGAGGGTGGGTGAGTGAGCGAGAGGGTGAGTGAGTGAGAGGGTGGGTGAGTGAGCGAGAGGGTGGGTGGGTGAGTGAGCGAGAGGGTGAGTGAGTGAGCGAGAGGGTGGGCGAGTGAGTGAGCGAGAGGATGGGTGAGTGAGTGAGAGGGTGGGTGGGTGAGTGAGAGGGTGGGTGAATGAGCGAGAGGGTGGGTGAGTGAGTGAGCGAGAGGGTGAGTGAGTGAGAGGGTGAGTGAGTGAGAGGGTGGGTGGGTGAGTGAGTGAGAGGGTGGGCGAGTGAGTGAGCCAGGGGGTGGGTGAGTGAGTGAGAGGGTGAGTGAGTGAGTGAGTGAGAGGGTGGGTGGGTGATTGAGAGGGTGGATGAGTGAGTGAGCCAGGGGGTGGGTGAGTGAGTGAGAGGGTGAGTGAGTGAGCGAGAGGGTGAGTGAGTGAGCGAGAGGGTGAGTGAGTGAGTGAGAGGGTGGGTGGGTGGGAGGATGGGTGAGTGAGTGAGAGGGTGAGTGAGTGAGAGAGGGTGGGCGAGTGAGTGAGTGAGAGGGTGAGTGAGTGAGAGGGTGGGAGAGTGAATGAGAGGGTGAGTGAGTGAGAGAGGGTGGGCGAGTGAGTGAGTGAGAGGGTGAGTGAGTGAGAGGGTGGGCGAGTGAATTAGAGGGTGAGTGAGTGAGAGAGGGTGGGCGAGTGAGTGAGTGAGAGGGTGAGTGAGTGAGAGGGTGGGCGAGTGAATTAGAGGGTGAGTGAGTGAGAGGGTGGGCGAGTGAGTGATTGTGAGTGGGTGAATGAGTGAGTGAAAGGGTGAGCAGGTGAATGAGTGAGGGTGAGTGAGTGAGTGAGAGGGTGAGTGAGTGAGCGAGAGGGTGAGTGAGTGAGAGATTGAGAGGGTGGGTGGGTGAGTGAGCGAGAGGATGGGTGAGTGAGTGAGAGGGTGGGTGAGTGAGTGAGTGAGAGGGTGAATGAGTGAGTGAGTGAGAGGGTGGGTGAGTGAGTGAGAGGGTGGGTGAGTGAGTGAGAGGGTGAGTGAGTGAGCGAGAGGATGGGTGAGTGAGTGAGAGGGTGGGTGAGTGAGTGAGTGAGAGGGTGAGTGAGTGAGTGAGAGGGTGAGTGAGTGAGTGAGAGGGTGGGTGAGTGAGTGAGCGAGAGGGTGGGTGAGTGATTGAGAGGGTGGGTGAGTGAGTGAGCGAGTGCGTGGGTGAGTGAGTGAGAGGATGGGTGAGTGAGTGAGAGGGTGAATGAGTGAGTGAGAGGATGGGTGAGTGAGTGAGAGGGTGAGTGAGTGAGTGAGAGGGTGGGTGAGTGAGTGAGAGGGTGAGTGAGTGAGTGAGAGGGTGGGTGAGTGAGTGAGAGGATGGGTGAGTGAGTGAGAGGGTGAGTGAGTGAGCGAGAGGATGGGTGAGTGAGTGAGAGGGTGGATGAGTGAGTGAGCCAGAGGGTGGGTGAGTGAGCGAGCGAGAGGATGGGTGAGTGAGCGAGAGGGTGGGTGAGTGAGTGAGCGAGAGGGTGTGAGTGAGTGAGCGAGAGGGTGGGTGAGTGAGTGGGTGAGTGAGTGGGAGGGTGAGTGAGTGAGAGGGTGAGTGAGTGAGAGTGAGTGAGTGAGAGGGTGAGTGAGTGTGAGGGTGAGTGAATGAGAGGGTGAGTGAGTGAGAGTGAGTGAGTGAGAGGGTGAGTGAGTGGGAGGGTGAGTGAGTGAGAGGGTGAGTGAGTGAGAGGGTGAGTGAGAGGGAGGGTGTGAGGGAGGGTGAGTGAGTGAGAGGGTGAGTGAGAGGGTGATTGAGAGGATGAGTGAGTTAGAGGGTGAGTGAGAGGGTGATTGAGAGGATGAGTGAGTGAGAGGGTGAGTGAGTGAGAGGGTGAGTGAGTGAGAGGGTGAGTGAGTGAGAGGGTGAGTGAGTGAGAGGGTGAGTGAGAGGATGTGAGTGAGGGGGTGAGTGAGTGAGAGGGTGAGTGAGTGAGAGGGTGAGTGAGTGAGAGGGTGAGTGAGTGAGAGGGTGAGTGAGTGAGAGGGTGGATGAGTGAGTGAGCCAGAGGGTGGGTGAGTGAGCGAGCGAGAGGATGGGTGAGTGAGCGAGAGGGTGGGTGAGTGAGTGAGCGAGAGGGTGTGAGTGAGTGAGCGAGAGGGTGGGTGAGTGAGTGGGTGAGTGAGTGGGAGGGTGAGTGAGTGAGAGGGTGAGTGAGTGAGAGTGAGTGAGTGAGAGGGTGAGTGAGTGTGAGGGTGAGTGAATGAGAGGGTGAGTGAGTGAGAGTGAGTGAGTGAGAGGGTGAGTGAGTGGGAGGGTGAGTGAGTGAGAGGGTGAGTGAGTGAGAGGGTGAGTGAGAGGGAGGGTGTGAGGGAGGGTGAGTGAGTGAGAGGGTGAGTGAGAGGGTGATTGAGAGGATGAGTGAGTTAGAGGGTGAGTGAGAGGGTGATTGAGAGGATGAGTGAGTGAGAGGGTGAGTGAGTGAGAGGGTGAGTGAGTGAGAGGGTGAGTGAGTGAGAGGGTGAGTGAGAGGATGTGAGTGAGGGGGTGAGTGAGTGAGAGGGTGAGTGAGTGAGAGGGTGAGTGAGTGAGAGGGTGAGTGAGTGAGAGGGTGAGTGAGTGAGAGGGTGAGTGAGTGAGAGGGTGAGTGAGTGAGAGGGTGAGTGAGTGAGAGGGTGAGTGAGTGAGAGGGTGAGTGAGTGAGAGGGTGAGTGAGTGAGAGGGTGAGTGAGTGAGAGGGTGAGTGAGAGGGTGAGTGAGTGAGAGGGTGAGTGAGTGAGAGGGTGAGTGAGTGAGAGGGTGAGTGAGTGAGAGGGTGAGTGAGTGAGAGGGTGAGTGAGAGGGTGAGTGAGTGAGAGGGTGAGTGAGTGAGAGGGTGAGTGCGTGAGGACCATATCCTGAACAGGAGTGTGATGGAGACAATTGGCACTGACCCCAAACTGTGGCTGCAAATCCTCACCTTTTACTTCACATTTCCAGAATATTTAAAACACAGTCACATGGAGCACAATTGTAAACAATTTTACAACACCAAGTTATAGTCCAACAATTTTATTTTAAAATCCACAAGCTTTCGGAGGCTTCCTCCTTCCTCAGGTGAATGTGGAACTATTTTTGGACTATAACTTGGTGTTGTAAAATTGTTTACAATTGTCAACCCCAGTCCATCACCGGCATCTCCACATCATGGAGCACAGGCTCTCCTCATGGTGGCAGTGTCGACACAGGGATCAAAGTGAGCAAAACACGAGCTCAGTGTCGATACAGTGATCAAAGTGAGCAAAACACGAGCTCAGTGTCGACACAGGGATCAAAGTGAGCAAAACACGAGCTCAGTGTCGATACAGTGATCAAAGTGAGCAAAACACGAGCTCAGTGTCGACACAGTGATCAAAGTGAGCAAAACACGAGCCCGCTGCCAGCTTCAGAACAAAATGCAAATTAATAATATCATTACACACAGAGTGTCCCGAGTCAGTGCGAGTTAATGTTCCCATTACACACAGAGTGTCCCGAGTCAGTGCGAGTTAATGTTCCCATTACACACAGAGTGTCCCGAGTCAGTGCAATTTAATGTTCCCATTACACACAGAGTGTCCCGAGTCAGTGCGAGTTAATGTTCCCATTACACACAGAGTGTCCCGAGTCAGTGCGAGTTAATGTTCCCATTACACACAGAGTGTCCCGAGTCAGTGCAATTTAATGTTCCCATTACACACAGAGCGTCCCGAGTCAGAGAAGTAAACTTTAAAAATAACCATCTTGGCGATGTTTCGGTTCCCTCCCCACCCCCGATGGGAATGCGTACAGTGGGGTCGAGGGTTCCTGAATAGAAATCAGAAAGTGGGCAACATCTGCAATGCTTTATCTGATCAGCACTGGGTGCGGGCAGTCGGGCTCTGAGCTGCGAGGCTGTCAATCACACAGACTGACAGGGCTCCTCAGAAATCCTAAACAGACTGCAGTGATTACAGGAGGTAGATGGAGCTGGGTTGCTACCCGGATGAAGGCTCTGCTCTGAGAACTTTCTATGCCTGGGACACTGGCTGTTCCACGGGCTGGGACACTGTCTGGGACACTGGCTGTTCCACGGGCTGGGACACTGTCTGGGACACTGGCTGTTCCACGGGCTGGGACACTGGCTGTTCCACGGGCTGTTCCACGGGCTGGGACACTGTCTGGGACACTGGCTGTTCCACGGGCTGGGACACTGTCTGGGACACTGTCTGGGACACTGGCTGTTCCACGGGCTGGGACACTGTCTGGGACACTGGCTGTTCCACGGGCTGGGACACTGTCTGGGACACTGGCTGCTCCACGGGCTGGGACACTGTCTGGGACACTGGCTGCTCCACGGGCTGGGACACTGTCTGGGACACTGGCTGTTCCACGGGCTGGGACACTGGCTGTTCCACGGGCTGGGACACTGTCTGGGACACTGGCTGTTCCATGGGCTGGGACACTGGCCGTTCCACGGGCTGGGGCACTGGCCGTTCCATGGGTTGTTCCACGGGCTGGGACACTGGCTGTTCCATGGGCTGGGACACTGGCTGTTCCACGGGCTGGGACACTGGCTGTTCCACGGGCTGGGACACTGTCTGGGGCACTGGGTGTTCCATGGGCTGGGACACTGGCTGTTCCATGGGCTGGGACACTGGCTGGGACACTGGCTGTTCCATGGGCTGGGACACTGGCTGTTCCATGGGCTGGGACACTGGCTGGGACACTGGCTGTTCCATGGGCTGGGACACTGGCTGTTCCACGGGCTGGGACACTGTCTGGGGCACTGGGTGTTCCATGGGCTGTTCCACGGGCTAGGACACTGCCTGGGACACTGGCTGTTCCACGGGCTGGGACACTGGCTGTTCCACGGGCTGGGACACTGGCTGTTCCACGGGCTGGGACACTGGCTGTTCCACGGGCTGGGACACTGGCTGTTCCACGGGCTGGGACACTGGCTGTTCCACGGGCTGTTTCTTGGGCTGGGACACTGGCTGTTCCATGGGCTGGGACACTGGCTGGGACTCTGGCTGTTCCATGGGCTGTTCCACGGGCTGGGACACTGTCTGGGACACTGGCTGTTCCACGGGCTGGGGAGGATGGTGTCTGAGATAAATCCAAGAGGTAAGGAAAATCACAGTGTCTTACTGAAAGATAGGCGATACACCCTCAGGGCACCTCACACTTTCCCTGGGAGATAGTCATTTTTTGAGAAAAAAAAGTAATTAATTCTGGCAACTTCAGAGCCAACAGCCTCCGGGTGTGTTAATCCCATAGGGACCATTACTTAACCCACACAAACAGCCCTGGCTGTTAAACAACAAGCTTTCTGTTCCACTTACAAGGGCTCCTGCTAAAGAGGGAGTCTCATCATCAGGAGCCTGCTAAAGAAAGAATCAGTAGCGCAGGGCACTGGGGGAGAGGGGTTACTGAGTGACAGTGTGAGGGAGAGGGATTAACATCAGTAGAGATACAGTCAGTAACACAGGGCGCTGGGGGAGAGGGGTTACTGAGTGACAGTGTGAGGGAGAGGGATTAACATCAGTAGAGATACAGTCAGTAACACAGGGTGCTGGGGGAGAGGGGTTACTGAGTGACAGTGTGAGGGAGAGGGATTAACATCAGTAGAGATACAGTCAGTAACACAGGGCGCTGGGGGGAGAGGGGTTACTGAGTGACAGTGTGAGGGAGAGGGATTAACATCAGTCGAGATACAGTCAGTAACACAGGGCGCTGGGGGAGAGGGGTTACTGAGTGACAGTGTGAGGGAGCTGGATTAACATCCAGTAGAGATACAGTCAGTAACACAGGGCACTGGGGGGAGAGGGGTTACTGAGTGACAGTGTGAGGGAGAGGGATTAACATCAGTGGAGATACAGTCAGTAACACAGGGCGCTGGGGGAGAGGGGTTACTGAGTGACAGTGTGAGGGAGAGGGATTAACATCAGTGGAGATACAGTCAGTAACACAGGGCGCTGGGGGAGAGGGGTTACTGAGTGACAGTGTGAGGGAGAGGGATTAACATCAGTAGAGATACAGTCAGTAACACAGGGCGCTGGGGGAGAGGGGTTACTGAGTGACAGTGTGAGGGAGAGGGATTAACATCAGTGGAGATACAGTCAGTAACACAGGGCGCTGGGGGAGAGGGGTTACTGAGTGACAGTGTGAGGGAGAGGGATTAACATCAGTGGAGATACAGTCAGTAACACAGGGCGCTGGGCGGAGAGGGGTTACTGAGTGACAGTGTGAGGGAGAGGGATTAACATCAGTGGAGATACAGTCAGTAACACAGAGCGCTGGGGGAGAGGGGTTACTGAGTGACAGTGTGAGGGAGAGGGATTAACATCAGTCGAGATACAGTCAGTAACACAGGGCGCTGGGGGAGAGGGGTCACTGAGTGACAGTGTGAGGGAGAGGGATTAACATCAGTGGAGATACAGTCAGTAACACAGGGCGCTGGGGGGAGAGGGGTTACTGAGAGACAGTGTGAGGGAGAGGGATTAACATCAGTGGAGATACAGTCAGTAACACAGGGCGCTGGGCGGAGAGGTTAATCCAGCTCCCTCATATTATCACTCAGTAACTCCTCCCACCAGCGAGGAAGGGATCTGAACCCTAGTGAGGGTCAGCACATTCAGGAGAGGGAAAATTAGATTAAATTTTTTTAAAAATCTATGAAAGTTTCCGAAAAGTCCCCATACAGTTTGAAAATTGACACCCTACAAAAAATCTCAAAAGAAAGTGTCCCTTTAACCTCCAGTAATCCAATTTTTATTCACTCATTACTGGCTCGCGATTCTCATGGAATATCAGCCTGCTGTTCCGGGGAGAAAATTCCAGAGCCTTTTTTTGGTCTGTGATGTTATTAAAACATTGTCTAAAATACAAGCTGTGAATGGGTGGTGTGAGGCATCACTTCACTGTTCAGCAATGTGACAAGGGGCTGCAGCCTCTGCTCCTCTCATTCCCACCCAGATACACTTTCACTCCTTGGCAGGGTCTGGGGATTTATAGAGCCAACACAGCCAGATTCAGGCAAACATCACACACTGCTCTCCATCTAACCATTACTTTAGGAGGCTTTAGAACAGCAACAGGCCCACTGAGACTCTCCTCATTTAAAGGGGCAGTGTCTGCCAATGTTACATTTGATATCGTCATGTGTTTGAGGTCACAAGGGGGGAGAGAGAGGTCTCACTTTATTTGTTCCTGCCAGTGATGCATTTTGACGTGATTTAACTGGCAACCTGCCCACTCCAGGCTCCCAGTGCTGTACTGAGGGAGTGCTGCACTGTCAGAGGTGCCGTCTTTTGGATGAGACGTTAAACCGAGGCCCCGTCTGCCCTCTCAGGTAGACGTAAATGGTCCCACGGCAGTATTTGAAGACATTGTCCCCGGTGTCCTGGCCAATATTTATTCCTCAACGAAATCACTACAACAGATTATTTGGTCATTTATCTCATGGCAGTTTGTGGGATCTTGCTGTGCGCAAATTGGTTACCGTGTTTCCTATATTACAACAGTGACTACACTTCAAAAGTACTTCATTGGCTGTAAAGTGCTTTGGGACATCCTGAGGTCGTGAAAGGCGCTATATAAATACAAGTCTTTCTCTCTCTCTCTCGCTGGGTTTGAGGGTGTGAAGGACGGCCTAGTGACATTTTGTACTAACTCCAACTGTCATCGAAAGGCTGCCTGCAAATTCTTTTTTCTTTTGTGAAAATGAATCAGACATTTTTTTTATTAAGAAGCCGAAACAAAATATGATTTTTGCATTTTTCTTACCTCGTATTACAATAATAAGCAATAACCTTTTCATGAGCAGTGAAGGGACTGAGGGCGATCCAGTACAGAGCGGGATGGGGTAACCCGGAATTTATGGCTGTCAGATCTCAGCCAGAGCAGCAAGGGACAGGTTGGGGGCGGGGGGAAGAGGGGGAAAGGGAAGGGGAGAGGGTTCAATTGGCCTCAGTGCCAATGGGTTAGGGGAAGGAAGAGTCAGCCAGAGTTCCTACCCCTGATCGCCATCTAGTGACTCCTGCCGTTAGGTGTGTGTGTGTGGGTAGGTGGATGAGGACAGGATTGGGCTTGGCTTCGATGCATCCCATGGTTGAATATCCCGAAGACATGCGGGGTAATTTTCTGAGCTGGCAGTCCTGGTGAGGAGCGGGTATCGGGAGTTTGGGCACGTGCTTGCCCCAGAATGTAAACTTGGAAAATTGGCCCCTCTCCCAATTGAGAAATGTCTGCTGGATGAGTTAAGGAAGGGAGGAGGGGTGAAAAGCTCCATGGACTGTCAGCAAGAGTTACAAAACTAGGGTGGGGGTAGAGAGGAAACGTGGATTGTAAGGGATGAAGAGATGTGGTTTAATAAAATGCTGAATTAACAGAGAATGGGAGATGCCTTTATTATCTTTCATTGTTGCTCTATAATACAATTACTTTAATTTTCACCCTGAGTTACACTGAAATCCGTTCTCACTCCATCTGCGATTGGTAATAAACCTGTTTTTTTGGTTTGTATTCAGGAGTGCGAGGCAATCATTGACTGCTGTGTGGTGGGAAGGACTGGCAACTGTTAGCGAATGATTTTGATTAAGGTTTAAAGTTCCCTCTGTGCTTTTTCTCTCTCTCTCTCTCTCTCCTTTTTTCTCTCTCCGCTCAGTATTAGGAGTTAGCAGAAACCCCCCGCGGGCACAAGTAATAGACTTCACCGAGTGACTTATTGGATCCAAACGAGGTTTCTCGAGATCTTTCGGGTCTCCTCAGTGCTTTCAATGAAATGTGAAAGAGAGTCAAAGTACAAAGAGCAACAAGGGCAGCCAGCCCTGGGGCGACACTGTTTGCAGCACTGATAGGCTGAGTATCAGAACCCTGCCCTCCACTCCATCAGTCAGCCCCTGTAATCTATATCGAGAGGAGAAGGAGGGTGTGAGGGGAATGAGAGGGGAGGACAAGGCAGAGGGCACAAGAAACCAGATACAAAACCAGATTTAGTTGTTTAAAAATCATTTTTTTTAAGTACTGAATTCTTCGGAGGGAATATCGGAAAGACAGCAAGGTCAAGCCAAGAGATTTGGGGGGGGGGGTCTTTTTTATTTAAAGGGAGAGAAACAATCGGAAAATGGGGCTAAAGGAGACACCAAGTGCATGCAATTCACAGGGAGCTAATTTACTCGTCAGATTACAATGGAATCTGTGACCAGGCCTGATAGCAATTAAATGGATACCCATTGTATCCCAAACATTCAGCAGCATTAAAGGCCCGTCTCAGTGACTGACAAATGCGGCTAATTTCACGTAACTTAATCCCTTCACTTTAATATTTCAGTTTGCTGATGGAAGTTGAATTCTTGAAATACTGTTTAACCCTTTGGTAGATCACACTGGGCTGTCCCACCTCCACCCACTGGGTGACACTGAGCTGGCACCCACTGTTCTCACCCCCTCCGCACCCACTGTCCTCCAGAATGTTAACGGAAATCCCTCTGGAGAAGCTAGCTGGGCCCATCTGTTGCTGACTCTGCAGCCTGCCCACTTTGAGGAGTCATACCATGTGTAACCGTGCTGAGGCAGTAGAGAGCAGAAGGGATAGATTGATCAACAACAACTTGCATTTATATAGTGCCTTTAACGTAGTAAAATGTCCCAAGGCGCTTCGCAGGAGCGATTATCAAACAAAATTTGACACCGAGCCACATAAGGAGATATTAGGACAGGTGACCAAAAGCTTGGTCAAAGGAGCATCTTAAAGGAGGAGAGAGAGGGAGAGAGTTTTAGGGAGGGAACTCCAGAGCTTCAAATCTATGCAGCTGAAAGCACGGCCGCCAATACTGGAGCGATGAAAATCGGAAGTCATTACACTGCCTTGACTGTATTTGCAGGTTGTTTTGCACAGCGGATGCAGTGAAGCAGACACAGAGCTTGCTGCTGCTCTGAGTCCAGCCCTGGGGAGATACGATCGCCCGGCACTCTATGTGGTAGTCGTGTGAGCTGCAACACAACACGTCATCACCCAGCCGACACAGCCAAGTACTGTGTGCAACCACTGCGTACCCCCTCGCACTCCACCCTGACCGATTACTGCAGCGAGAGAGAAGGAGAGAGAGAGAGAGAGAGAGAGAGAAGGAGGGAGAGAGAGGAAGAGAGAGAGAGAGAGAGAGAGAGAGAGAGAGAAGGAGGGAGAGAGAGAGAGAGAGAGGGGGAAATGCATCTATCATCCTGCCGGGACTCGGAGGAGCTTATTCCCAATCAATCCTTCCTCCCTGCCCTCCGTGCTCACTCCCAAACCCACATCTCATCCAGCTCTCTTAATCCAGCACCAAATCCACAATCTCACTCAGAGCAGGTGCAGCAAATAGAAAATTTGCCACACAATTGGAGCATAGGGTGCACTCCTGGAGCTTAATAACATTGATGGGACAGTGTAGAGGGAACTTTACTCTGTATCTAACCCGTGCTGTACCTGCCCTGGGAGTGTTTGATGGGACAGTGTAGAGGGAGCTTTACTCTGTATCTAACCCGTGCTGTTCCTGCCCTGGGAGTGTTCGATGGGACAGTGTAGAGGGAGCTTTACTCTGTATCTAACCCGTGCTGTACCTGCCCTGGGAGTGTTTGATGGGACAGTGTAGAGGGAGCTTTACTCTGTATCTACCCCGTGCTGTACCTGCCCTGGGAGTGTTTGATGGGACAGTGTAGAGGGAGCTTTACTCTGTATCTAACCCGTGCTGTACCTGCCCTGGGAGTGTTTGATGGGACAGTGTAGAGGGAGCTTTACTCTGTATCTACCCCGTGCTGTACCTGCCCTGGGAGTGTTTGATGGGACAGTGTAGAGGGAGCTTTACTCTGTATCTAACCTGTGCTGTACCTGCCCTGGGAGTGTTTGATGGGACAGTGTAATTTACCAAAAAAGATTAAAAGGAAATAAACAGAAGAAACTTCACTCAGTTAAATCGTTATAAAAAGTCACATGATTCTCAAATGGTTATGAGGGGAGTGGTGTCACAGTGAAAGTACTGCAGGAGAGGACAGTACATCTTTAAGACAAAAAAAATAAGGAATTTCATTACAAAAACAAATTGAGCTTCAAAACAAATTATGATCAGTGCAATTATGGGGATTTTCATGCCTCGCTCAATCTGTTGTAATTAATAGTCCTGGACTGGACAGTGTTCCCGACTGGGCTGAACCTGCTCCTGTCTGGCAGGGAGCAGATGACAGAGATGATTTTCTATCTGGTCTCCATGTCACTTGGCTAATTGGCTGCAGGGAGTTAATGAAAAGTGAAAAGCTCCAGAAGGAAATCACAGTGGGGAGGGGGGGGGAGAGGAGGGAGAAAGGAGGGGAGGGGGAGAGGGAGAGGAGGGGAGAGGAAAGGAGGGAGAGGAAAGGAGGGAGAGGATGGGGGAGGGGAGGGGAAGGAGGGGAGGGGTGGGATGAGGAGGGGAGGAGGGAGAGGAGGGAGGGAGGGTGGGAGGCGGAGGAAGGGGAGGGGAGGGAGAATATGGGAGGGGAGAGGGTGGGAGGGGAGAGGATTGAGGCAGAGGAGGGGAGAGGAGGGATGGGGACGGGTGGGAGAGAGGGGGAAGAGGAGGGAGGGTGGGAGGCGGAGGAAGGGGAGGGGAGGGAGAATATGGGAGGGGAGAGGGTGGGAGGGGAGAGGATTGAGGCAGAGGAGGGGAGAGGAGGGATGGGGACGGGTGGGAGAGAGGGGGAAGGAGGGAGAGGAGGGGAGGAAGATAAGGGGAGGGAGGTGGAGCGGTGGGGAGGGGAGGGAAAGGAGGGAGGGGAGAGGAGGGGGCAGGTAGTTGAGGGGAAGCAGTCAGGCGGAGGGGGATGGGGTGGGGAGGGGAGGAGGGCTATGAGGGGAGGGGGAGGCAGGCGGAGGGGATGTGTGTGGAGGGGAGGGAGGTGGAGGAGGGGGAGGAAGGAAGGGGATAGGGAGGATGAAGAGGGAGGGGGAGAGGGAAGGGAGAGGAGGGTGAGGGCAGGAGAGGAGGGAAGGAGAGGAGGGGTGGGAGGGAGGAGATGGGAGAGAGGGAGGGAATGACGGGGAGGGAGGTAGGGGAGGGTGGGGAGGGAAGGAGGGTCACTGGGGTGGGAGTGAATGTGTGGGGAGGGAGGGAGGTGCGCTGGGACGGATAGAGGGAGGGGTCGGGGTGTGGAGGAATGGATGGGGTGGGAGAGGGATGGAGGGTTGGGGATGGTGGGAGGGGCTGGGGAGGAGGATGGGTGTGGATGGGGAGGAAGGGAGGAGCGGGGTGTGGGGAGGGGGAGGGAGGAGGTTGGGAGGACAGGGAGGGAGGGAGGGGGTGGGGAGAGGGAGGGAGGGAGGGAGGGGGTGGGGAGAGGGAGGGAGGGAGGGGGTGGGGAGAGGGAGGGAGGAAGTGGGGAGGGGGCAGTTTAACTGCCTCAGATTAGGTTGCACCTCACCAGTGACAGGAAATGAATAGCGCTGAGGATATGAAGACAGGAAAAGGTCAGAAGAGGGAAGGGAGCAACATTGAGTGTCTCTGTTACACTGTGTGTCTTAAACACACTGCCCGAGGGCCCCATCTCCCAGTCTACATGGTGACTAAAGACCTCACACCAGCGGAGATGTCTTCCTTACAAAGAAAGATGCCATTCTCTATTCTTTGGTGAGGCTAAGACTGATCTTCCTTTATCTTATGTTCTCCTCATTGTTTTGAAACTAAGGCTCATTACACGGACTCTCATTCTTCCTCACAGCTTCTTCCTACAATCTACAGGTTTTTAAAACCCAAGCTCGGTGTTAACTAATCACCACTGCCTGCTCCTCTCTTCTGCTTCTCTTCAACCTTGGTGTCCTTGCAAGTTCCATCGATGTGCGAGAGAGCAGGTGGGAAGCCAATGAAGAGCCTTCGCAGCGACCCTGAGATGACACCAGGGCAAACACTCTCGAGATTTACCTCAACCGGTAGTTTTAAACACCAATGGGATATTATTCTAAAGCAGTAAACCAATTAGAATCAAAGTCAGACTACAAGTTAGAACGTCACTGCCAACCAATCAGTGCTGGAGCTTTTACACAGAAGAAAAATATTTAACATAGTTCCAACTGGTTTTGTAAGTGACGAACGTTTCATTACAGGGCTGCTCATAATACAACAACAACTTGCATTTATATAGCGCCTTTAATGTCGTAAAATGTCCCAAGGTGCTTCACAGGAGCGATTATCAGACTAAATTTGATATCGAGCCACATAAGGAGATATTAGGACAGGTGACCAAAAGCTCGGTCAAAGAGGTAGGTTTTAAGGAGAGTCTTAAAAGAGGAGAGAGAGAAGTGGAGAGGTTTAGGGAGGGAATTCCAGAGCTCGGGGCCCAGGCAGCTGAAGGCACGGCCGCCAATGGTGGAGCGAAGGGAGTGGGGGATGTGCAAGAAGCAAGAATTGGAGGAGTGCAGAGATCGCAGAGGGTTGTAGGGCTGGAGGAGGTTACAGAGATAGGGAGGGGCGAGGGCCATGGAGGGATTTGAAAACAAGGACGGGAATTTTAAAATGGAGGCGTTACAATAAATTGTGGAGAATCTCTCGCCTTCTGCTGTCCCCTCAGTTTTCATGCACTGAAGCTGACTCTTGTTGCATTCAGTGTCATGAGCACTGGTTGCCCTCTGGCACCCAGCTCAACTGGCCAACATTGAGACAGCTGGCAAGCTATTCAACTGTGGTAGGCACCACGCCTGATCCCACTCTTATCCTCACCCAATGCGTGCACACGAGCCTTTTCCATCAATGGGCAGTGATCAGGAACAGGGTCCCTGGCTGACAGTTCGCCTCTCTAACACAGGGGTATTGAGGTTCTGCCCTTTGAGATCAGCTCCGTCCAGTGAGCAAACCTGCTGAGACTCTGCAGCAGCCATGAGAAGAAATTTAAATACTTAACAGGAATATACATGAAAAGAGAGGGAAAAAATATCTGGACCGTATACTCTGTGTTTTATGGTAGGAGTTTGCCTGAAACCTGTCAATCAAACCAATTTACCATATTTCCTGCCCAGTCCATGATGACTGTTGAAAGGATCAATCCTAATTGGAGACATCCGTCGCACACTTACAGTCAGACACGAGGTCAGATTCAAGGTCAACTGTCTACAGACATGAGCAAGGGTTGGACGCTTAAAGGGGCACTGCCATCTGCCGTGCCCAGCTTGTACATCGGTGAATTAGTCGCCAGGCTTGCCTGAGATGGCAGGAGTCTGCCAATCAGATACACTCTTGTTGACAAGTTTTTTAAACTCGTCCCTGAAAGATGACATCATCAACAACAACTTGCATTTATATAGCGCCGTTAACATAGTCAAATGTCCCAGGGTGCTTCACAGGAGCGTTAACCAGACAAATATTGACACCGAGCCACATAAGGAGATATTAGGACAGGTGACCAAAAGCTTGGTCAAAGAGGTAGGTTTTAAGGAGCGTCTTAAAAGAGTTGAGAGAGAAGTGGAGAGGTTTAGGGAGGGAATTCCAGAGTTTAGGGCCGAGGCAGCTGAAGGCACGGCCGCCAATGGTGGAGCGATGAGAATCGGGGATGTGCAAGAGGCCAGAGTTGGAGGAGTGCAGTCCTACAACCTTGAAAACTCTGCATTCGTCTGACACTGGCCTCTTGCACATCCCCTACTCCCTTCGCCTCACCATTGGCAGCCGTGCCTTCAGCTGCCTAGGCCCTAAGCTCCGGAATTCCCTCCCTAAACCTCTCTGCCTCTCCCTCCTCCTTTAAGTCGTTCCTTAAAACCCTCCCATTACCTGTCCTAATGTCTTCTTTCGCTCAGCATCGATTTTCTTGTTTGTAAATCGCTCCCGTGAAGCGTTTTGTGACGTTTTCTATGTTAAAGGCGCTATATAAATGCAAGTTATTGTTGTTGATTATATTCCTGTTTCTCTGATTTAATTCCACTCGTTACAATGGGCACTGGATCAAACAGCCCGGCTTCATTTGAATTCCGCTGTTAAAATCATCCCTGAAATGTGGAGGATTAATTTCCTCTGGCCTTGCGTTCTGTGATCAATATCCCGGAGTGTACTATGATCAGGGATCATTACAAAGCTGGATCTGATCCACAGTGAGTTAGACTGCACATCTGGGAGGTCCACAGTGAGTTGGACTGCACATCTGGGAGAGGCCGGAGACCACTCAACAATCCCTCTCTACCCAGCTATTACTTTATATAACACTGAACAGATACAGCACATCCCCTGGGTGTAAATATCCCCTGTGTTAGAGAAAATAATGACTGGTTGTAGATGTAGATGTAGTGTCTCTCGCTGGGTTTGTGTAGAGATAGCGAGTGAACGCGAGAGAGAGAGAGAGAGAGAGAGAACTGTGATAAACATTATCTCCGACCCTAGGGTGTGATTTTGTACTCGGGAGAGTTGGAGACCACAGCAGCCGTTACTCAAACACTTTCTATTCATGTTTGTGATCCAATAATGACAAAGAAAAGCTGGTGAATTAATTAAAGTGCTGCGTGTGTTACTGTACAGATAGCACTGACACCAGCCAGCCCAAGGGCCCGTGGGGTAAATCCTTCACTCCGTGGGGTACTGCGACAAACAGACCAGGAACGGCCCAGGATCAGCTCCAGGTCCGTGCCGAGTCAGTTTATCTCTGCTAGGCTGGGGATTGAGATTCTACACTTTGCTTCAGCTCTCTCCTGGGTTAGGGGGAAAAAAAAATCAGCCAGGATTCCCGCTGCTGATCACAGGCACGTGGGGACAGGAGGAGGCCATTCAGCCCCACAAGCCTGTTCCGCCATTCAATTAGATCATGGCTTACCTGTATCTTAACTCCATTTACTCACCTTGGTTCTGTAACACTTAATAACCTTGACCAACAAAATCTATCAATCTCATTTTTGAAATTTTGATTTGACCCCCCCAGCCTCAACAGTTTTTTGGGGGAGAGAGTTCCAGGTTTCCAATCCCCTTTGTGTCAAGAAATGCTTTCTGACGTGCAAGCCTAGTCTATACAACCTGTCCTCACAATTTAAGCCTTTTAGCCCTGGTATCATTCTGGGGAATCTGAGCTGCACCCCCTCCAAGGCCAATATATCTCTCCTGAGGTGCGGTGGCCAAAACTGAACGCAGTAGCTCCAGATGTGGTCTGACCAGAGCTCTGTACAGCTGGAGCATCACTTCCTCCCTTTTATTCCAGCCCTCTTGAGATGAAGGCCAACATTCCATTCGCCTTTATAATTATTTTTTGTGCCCGCCCACTAGTTTTTAGTGATTGCTGTACATAGACCCCGAAATCTCTCCGCTCCTCCACTGCTCCCAATTTCTGGACATTTCGAAAATGATGGCTGTCCAGTGCCTCTTGTTGCATCGTGTGGGTGTGGGGATGTTGGACAAAAACAGGATGGGTACTGGCTATAACGCCCTCTCCCCGGGGTTTAATACTCTGCTGACGCTATTAAATCTCACACATGATGAACCAGCATTCAGGAACAGCAGTTGTGAGAGTCAGAACCTTCAGGATAGGAGGGGACCTGAACCCCAGTGAGAGTCAGCACCTTCAGGAGAGGAGGGGACCTGAACCCCAGGGAGAGTCAGCACCTTCAGGAGAGGAGGGGACCTGAACCCCAGTGAGAGTCAGCACCTTCAGGAGAGGAGGGGACCTGAACCCCAGTGAGAGTCAGCACCTTCAGGAGAGGAGGGGACCTGAACCCCAGTGAGAGTCAGCACCTTCAGGAGAGGAGGGGACCTGAACCCAAGTGAGAATCAGCACCTTCAGGAGAGGAGGGGACCTGAACCCCAGTGAGAGTCAGCACCTTCAGGAGAGGAGGGGACCTGAACCCCAGTGAGAGTCAGCACCTTCAGGAGAGGAGGGGACCTGAACCCCAGTGAGAGTCAGCACCTTCAGGAGATGCAATTGCACAGTTGAGCAAACATTTGGAAAGATTACCAAACACAATATAGAGACAGTGTAAGGGTCTGGCAGGTATTATGATGTCAGACACTATCTGATGGGGTAGAAATTTGAATTGGAGGTGGCACAAACAGCAAGAGCGAATCAGCAGCCTGTTTTACCCCACTTTTTGGAAAAGAGAATGGGACGAGGTGTAAAACTCGCTGCCGATTCGCTGTCGCCCGTTTCGAGCTATTGCCCTGGACCAATCTCTACCCCGATATCTGTTCTTATTTCCCTCTCCCAGCAACTCAGGGCACGGGCGGAATCTGAAATTTTTCTTACATTTAGTTGTGAGCATGTTTTTGTGCTTTACAAACATGACAAGCACTGTAACAGCTGCTCCCTGTTACAAACTGCGACCGATTAATGAGAGGTTAATATTTCACATTAAAGTTTCATTTTAAAAAAACCTTTGACACAAATTTATTCTGAAAATCTGTCAGTCTCCGAGTTCAGATTCACCAACAAGTATTTAAAAAAACACTTTCCATACACAGCTTGCCTGATATTCGGGCAGTGAATGAAACCGCTGGGTTTAATGGTCGAAGCTGAGGTCTATTATGAATCTGTGCTGCAGTTTCAAGAGAAAAACCAGAGCAGGTTCTGAGTGGCAAGTGGTTTTGATCGAGAACAGTGGGGAAGAAGCAAAGTGAGAAATGTCAAAGCAAATTGCTGTTGACAGAGTTAATAACTGCACCTTACAGACATAATTACATGTAAATAAATAGTGAAATAGGCTCAGCTGGAGTCTGAGTGAAGACGGGCAGCCACTTGGAGCAACCACCAGCTGAGAACACCCAGAGGGCACGGGTTTAACCCTGAGAGTGCTGACACAGACTGGGCACGGGTTTAACCCTGAGAGTGCTGACACAGACTGGGCACGGGTTTAACCCTGAGAGTGCTGACACAGACTGGGCACGGGTTTAACCCTGAGAGTGCTGACACAGACTGGGCACGGGTTTAACCCTGAGAGTGCTGACACAGACTGGGCACGGGTTTAACCCTGAGAGTGCTGACGCAGACTGGGCACGGGTTTAACCCTGAGAGTGCTGACACAGACTGGGCACGGGTTTAACCCTGAGAGTGCTGACACAGACTGGGCACGGGTTTAACCCTGAGAGTGCTGACACAGACTGGGCACGGGTTTAACCCTGAGAGTGCTGACACAGACTGGGCACGGGTTTAACCCTGAGAGTGCCGACTCCGAGAGGGCACGGGTTTAATCCCGAGAGTGCCGACTCCGAGAGGGCACAAGTTTAACCCCGAGAGTGCCGACTCCGAGAGGGCACAAGTTTAACCCTGAGAGTGCCGACTCCGAGAGGGCACAAGTTTAACCCTGAGAGTGCCGACTCAGAGAAGCCATGAGTTTAACCCTGAGAGTGCTGACACAGAGAGGGCATGGGTTTAACCCTGAGAGTGCCGACTCCGAGAGGACATGGGTTTAACCCTGAATGTGCTGACACAGAGTGCCCCAGGTTTAACCCTGAGAGTCCTGGCACACCCACACTCATGCATACAAACCCACATGATCATATAGACACAATACACACATACAGATCCACCGAAACATATTGACCCACACACACTCAGGTATAAACATGCACATATTCATACCGACCCACACAAACATTTAGACACACTCACACATTCACATTCCTGCACACACTCACACACTTACACGGATCTCCCATGCGGCTGCTCACGGTGAGTTTGTGGTTACACTGCTTTAAAATACTGCCGTTATCACAAAATATGACAGGTGCTGAGTTGTGACTCCTCCACACAACTTGTTTTATTTATATAATAAACCTGCTGCTGATCCCTCAATGGCTCAGTGCCTGGTGTAGAACTGAGCCAGACTGGAGAAAAAAAATCAGTCAGTGATTCTACTCCTGATCAGTAGCTAGTGACCCCTGCTGGAAGGAGTGTGTGTGAGAGAGACTGTGTGTGTGTGTGTGAGACTGTATGTGTGTGTGTGAGAGACTGTATGCGTGTGTGTGAGAGACTGTGTGTGTGTGTGTGTGTGTGTGTGAGACTGTATGTGTGTGTGTGAGAGACTGTATGCGTGTGTGTGAGAGACTGTGTGTGTGTGTGTGTGAGACTGTATGTGTGTGTGTGAGAGACTGTGTGTGTGTGTGTGTGTGTGTGTGAGTATGTGTGTGTGAGACTGTATGTGTGTGTGTGTGTGTGTGTGTGTGTGTGTGTGTGTGTGTGGTGAGGACAGGATCAGTTTGGGCTGTGATAACTTCCATGTTGATACAGCCTGCAGGCACCCACTGAAAGACTGAGGTATCAGAGGGCCGGCAGTGCCTGTGGAACCTGTACTCCAGCGAGGAGCCAGCAACCTGTGGGAGATGGGGAGAACCAGAGGGAAGAGTGTGTGTAGATTGTGTGAAAGGGGAGGACTGTCTGTGGCCCCACACCACAGCTCGCCATTAAACCGCTGGAAATGCCAAAATAGCAACTGGAGTTAAGGGAGAAATGGTGATTGCAGGGAGTGAAGGGGCAATGTGATAGCTAACTTCAAAATTATGAATAGTTTTGATAGAGTAAATAAGGAGAAATTATTTCCAGTGGCTGAGGGTCGGTAACCAGAGGACACAGATTTTAAAAAAGAGGCGAGATATGGAGAATTTTTTTTACACAGCGAGTTGTGATGATCTGGAACTCACTGCCTGAAAGGGCGGTGGAAGCAGATTCAATAGTAACTTTCAAAAGGGAATTGGATAAATACTTGAAAAGGAAAAATGTGCAGGTCTAAGGGGAAAGAGCAGGGGAGTGGGGCTAATTAGATAGCTCTTTCAAAGAGCCGGCATAGACACAGTGGGCCGAATGGCCTCCTTCTGTGCTGTAACATTCTATGACTTTGGAATCAGAGAATCAGATGGAGATTGTAGCAATGGTCTGCGGAGTTGATTGTGGTCTTGACGAAAGAGTAAAATCTCTCACAACACCTCAGATTCACAGTGAATAACAATTGAGGCTAATAGTGAATTTTACCCTCAACCTCAGCTCCGCAGAATCATCAGCTGTCACAGGGTGAGAAAAGGAAGGAGCCACAGCTAGGGGGAGGCCAGGGATTAATCACAGGGCCTGCCCCCTGTCAGTCTGGTATTTGTAACTAACGGGAAGCACATGCGGCCGATTGACCTCTCTGGCTCGAGCAGGCTTTCGATATCTGTCTGTTTGTCACCACATCATCAACCCTGATCTACCCGCCTGTTGTACAAGAAGCATTAACGAGTCAGAGGGAACGGAGCCAGGCAAACTCGGAGATACAAGGGATGGTTCTGGGTGTGCTCGATAGTGAGAGTGGGAGTGAGGGTGAGGATGAGAGTGAGGGAGAGGGAGCGAGTGAGGGAGGGAGAGAGGGATGGTGAGGGGGTGGGATGGAGGGAGAGAGAAGGAAGGAGAGAGGATGAGAGGGAGGGTGAGAGGGAGAGAGAGATGGAGGGAGGGTGAGAGGGTGGGAAAGGTGAGAGGGAGGGAGGGAGGGAGGGAAAATGTCTTCCCTCCTGAAGACACTGACTGTATGGGCACTGGCCGCTCGATATCATGTGGCCATTTTTCAGGCGAGTGTTAGCAGGATAGTCAGTCCACCATGGGGTGCATCACAACTGAGCCCAATCCTATTGCCATGTAATTTAAAAAAAATTTGTTCATGGGATGTGGATGTCTCTGGTGAGGCCGGCATTTATTGTCCATCCCTAATTGCCCTTGAGAAGGCGGTGGTGAGCCGCCTTCTTGAACGCTGCAGTCTGTGTGGATTAATAATCTGGAGTCATGAGTTCAAATCCCGCCGTGGCAGCTGGGGAATTTAAATTCAATTAATTAAATAAAATCTGGAATAAAAAAAACTAGTATCAGTAATGATGGCCATGAAACTACCAGATTGTCGTAAAAACCCATCTGGTTCACTAATGTCCTTTAGGGAAGGAAACCTGCCGTCCTTACCCGGTCTGGCCAATATGTGACTCCAGACCCACAGCAATGTGGTTGATTCTTAATCGCCCTCTGAAATGGCCTAGCAAGCCACTCAGTTGTACAATCTCGCTACGAAATAGTCCCATTGGTACTTTGTAGCAGGAGTCACTGGGTGGTGATCAAGAGGATTCCTGGCTGATATTTTCCTCCCTGATCAGAGGTGCTGAGAACAATTGTAGCCCCAACTGAGGTCAGTTAACTCAGCACAGACTGAGGATCAAACGTGGGGTCTTCCTGATCTGTGTGGTTCAGTATCACACCGGGGCAGTGGGGGGGGAAGGGCATTCACCCTCTGAACCATCGAAGGAGCCCTAATAGTTTTCATTTGGGGAGAGAGAGAGGCGATAGAGAAAGGGAGAGAGAAAAAGAGAGAAAGAGAGAAAAGGGGAGAGAGAGAAGAGTAAAACAGATTGACCGAGAAACGGAGAGAGCAGATGGGAGAGAGAGACAGAGAGAAGGGAGAGAGAGATGGACAGTTAGGGAGATAGAGAGAAAGAAGGGGACAGGAGGGAGAAGGGAGAGACAGAGACAGTGACAGGGAGAGAGACAGATAGGGAAAGAGAGAGAGAGAGTGAGAGAGACAAGCAGAGATAGAGAGGGACAAAGAGAGAGAGAGAGAGAAGGGGCCAGAGGGAGAGAGAGAGAAGGGGCCAGAGGGAGAGAGAGAGAAGGGGCCAGAGGGAGAGAGAGAGAGAAGGGGCCAGAGGGAGAGAGAGAGAAGGGGTCAGAGGGAGAGAGAGAGAAGGGGCCAGAGGGAGAGACTCCATTAAGTGCTGTTTTCCTGTGAATGGTAACGTACTTGGTTGAAATTCCTCAATGTGCTATTTTAATGGAGGCATTAATCTCAGCATTTGTGGAAATTAGTGCAGAGAATGTTTGTACAAACACATTAGAGCATGGAGGAGAATTGCACCAACTGGAGAGGCAGAGAGAGAATCAAAGAGACAGGGAGAGGGAGAAAGTACTTCCGAGATATTCTGAAGCACCTGTACACCAGAGTTCCCTTTCTCAGATATAGAAATTTTATTGTAATTGCGCAGTTTGACCAGTTGCTGGTGCGATGAGATCACTACAGTGCCGGGCTCTGCTCTTATCTCTGACATACACTTGCCAGGAATAACTGAAAACCACTCGCTCAGTCAGACTGGAAGTGGTTTGTGAAGAGGGCCTGGGGCAATGGATCAAAGGGGAGCGAGCGAGCGAGCGTTTCGTTCATTCCCTCGCTCTGCACTCACCAAGGTGATAGTAACTCACTGAACATTACATGGAACCCAGCTCCCTCCAACTAATCATCACACATTCTGATTACAAACACTCAGAAATCTCTCTCTTCTTACTTATCTAATATTTCCCTTTGCAAATAAAAAACAAAACAAAATTGTGGGCACTTGGCTCTTGATGAGGAGCCACTGCGTTCAACACAGAGCCTCATTCACGAGGATTAAAGTCACCAATTTTTGGAACATTTTTCTGTTGTATAAGATGATATTTAGAAATATTGAGAACAATCCGACTCTCGCAGCCCCCGACCCCCGACTCCCGCAGCCCCCGACCCCGATTCCCGCAGTCCCTGACCCCCAACTCCCGCAGCCCCGACCCCCGACTCCCACAGTCCCCGACCTCCAAAGCCCCCGACTCCCGCAGCCCCTGACTTCTGATTCCCACAGCCCCTGACCCCTGACTCCCACAGCCTCTGACCCCCAAAGCCTCCGACTCCCGCAGCCCCTGACCCCTGATTTCCACAGCCCCCGACCCCCGACACCTGCAGACCCCGACCCCCGACTCCTGCAGGCCCCGACTCCGACACCCGACTCATGACCCTGACTCCCGTAAATCCAACCACCAAAGGCCCCGACCCTCCTTCAGGGACTGATACCAGTTGCCCGTCAGTACCTCATCCAAATGTTCAGCCATGAGGGGCATCACAGCTGAGCCCAATCCTAGGCTCACGAGGTTATCACTCCCCTTCGCCTGGCGTTAATGATGCGGCCTCAGAATGGTGTCGTTAACCTCACTGCCCCATTAACACCAGCGATGCGGCCGGCTCCATTTTGAAGTGGGCCTTTTGCCGGGTGTCCAAAGCGCCCGCCTGTTTCAGTCGATAGGCCCCTTTTAAATGGAAATCGGGGTCTTATGACGTTAATAGGACCCCGATCGCCAGTTCAGGCCGTATCCTGCACCGTGTTCACTCCGACCAGTTCCACGGGCGACGGAACCCGGGACGCCCGGCAAAGGCAAGTGTCGAATTATTTTTGTGGACCCCGGAGGAGCAGGAGTGACCCACAGAAATAATCTGGGCCGCTGCTGCCCCGTGACCCCTGCCCTCGGGGATCGGGACCCCCACCCTCGGGGATCGGGACCCCTACCCTCGGGGATCGGGACCCCCACCCTCGGGAATCATGACTCCACCCTCTGGGATCACGACCCCCCCCTCCCCGTAACTGACCTTGCTGAGGGTAATAATACAATAATCCTGTCAGCAGAGGCTATCAAACAACTGCTGACTGGGGACAAGGAGTGAAAGCAAACTGCCAGATAGTAAAAGATTGCTAAAAGATTGTCATCTATATGGAACTCCCAGGACAGAAGAGCCACCTGCACATCCTGCATTAGTGACTGTGTCTTCACTGGTGTTAATCCTCCTCCCTCATACTGTTGGCCTCTGTACTCCCTATGTATTTTTTGTAATCTTATTCCTTAATAAACTTGGTTTGTGGTTTTTAGCCTCCTGGCATTGTCTGCCAGCCCGAGAAATCAGGAGCCTGAAATTCTGGCTGCCAAAGCAACAGACGGTGGGTGAGACCTGGCCATGCTGAATTCTCCCCACCGCCCCCCATCAGAAATTGTGGCAGTAGTGGGAGGGGCATTTTGATGCTACGCAACTGAGGGAAATACGCCAATGGTCGTGTGTGCGCCTGGCCCCCGATACTGCTGAGAGTGTTGGGGGAATCACTAAACGTTGCTGCAGGGTCGATTAGTTGCTTTCGGGAAACTGGGCTCCAGCGAAAACTGCTGCTCTCTTAGACTGTGAAATTCAGCATGGCTCTGTCCACCAGCCCTAACCTATCCTGCGCTGGAACACTGCCAAGAATTCACATCCCCATCTCTGGTGGGCACCGCATCAGATGGTGCAGACACTTAGGAACAGGAGGAGGCCATTCAGCCCCTCGAGCCTGTTCCACCATTTAATTAGATTATGACTGATCTGTATCTTAACTCCATTTACCCGCCTTGGTTCCGTAACCCTTAATACCCTCACCCAACAAAAATCTATCAATCTCAGTTTTGAAATTTTTAATTGACCCCCAGCCTCAACAGCTTTTTTGGGGGAGAGAGTTCCAGATTTCCACTCCCCTTTGTGTGAAGAAGTGCTTCCTGACATCACCCCTGAACGGCCTGGCTCTAATTTTAAGGTTATGCCCCCTTGTTCTGAACTCCCCCCACCAGAGGAAATAGTTTCTCTCTATCTATCCTATCAATCCTTTAATCATCTTAAACACCTCAATAAGATCACAAGTACCCCTTTGGGTCTGGGTTAGGGTCAGGGTCAGGGTCAGGGTCAGGAAGGCATTAATAAGGCAGACGCAAGTTCTGTCCTGTTCAGATCCTCCCCAAAAGCCCAGGGCTGTATGGTGGGAGCCCGTACTGTGTCTTGTCTGTACCTTAATCAGTAAAAGGGGGCTGGTGCTCAGGCGGGAGGTCCTGTTTGGGTTTTCCAGCAAGTGGGATCTTACCCTGTAAAAGTGATCCTTTGCGCTGAGCCTGAATCATAACAGTGACATGGTTCTAAGGCGCCTGGGTGGGAGGTACGTGGGCTCAGCAGTCCCTCCTCTCCACAATCCCACACAGGTTAACAGCTCTGACTGACGGCTACTCCTGCAGGGGACTCTTTGAAGTGGAAATAAAATGTCAACGTTATGAGGAAAATTTGCATTTTATTTAATGACAAAATCACGGCTGAGCAATGCCTCCCAACAGAGAGATAGCGTCTGTTCATCCAATCAGCACTCTCACACTCGCTCTCTGTCTCAGTGTATGTCTCTCTCTTTGTCTCTGCCTGCTTGTCTATCTCAGGGTGTTTCTCTCTCTATGAGCTTGTCTCTCTCAGTCTCTCGCTGTCTCTCTCAGTCTCTCGCTTACCATCTCTTCCTCAGTCTCCCTCTCAGTTTCTGTTCTTCTCTCTCTCTTTTTCTCGCTCACACACAGAATCTCCCTTTCTCTTTTTCTCTCTCTCTCTCAGTCTCTCTCTCACAGATTCTCTCTCTTCAATCCCGTGTTTTGGAATTTGTTCAAGTCAGTAACACAAAGGATTTGATTTAACATTACACAGTTTAAGAAAAATTTTGCGCTTATCAAGTTTACAAGATGACTCTGTGGCAGCCCACTCTAGAATCTTGGAGAAACAGTAGCACAGATCGAGTGAGAAAATTTTACTGGGATTACTGATTTGTGAAAAAAAAACAGGATTCATTCCAAAAGGGGGTGGAAGCTGAAGAAAGAAACTTTCAACCAGAGCAAGAACACAGCTAGAAATCTGTGAAAAGTATTTAACAGCCCCCTGAGGATAGAGGGAAGCTTAGCTTTCCATAGCCCTGCCATAAGATCACGATGATATCTTATGCCATGTGGCGGCAATGCAGCCTTGCCAAGTTAGAGTGCTGACATTGTTTGGACCGTACCAGGTGGTACTGACATCCGCTTCTCAGACAAGTTTTTTGCTCCACAGGGAACATGAAAATGGAAGAACTTTCCGGCAAATGTGTCATACCCACTGCCCCACCCACTAACAGGGAGTCAGGTCATGAGAAATTGGACACACTCCAGAACAGGGCTTAACGGTTCTAGTGTGGGTCTCACCCACTGACCAGCCTGAAGTGGGAAAGGATTCAGTTAGTCCAACATTCCCTGTCCCAATTTCTCAACCACTCTCCTGAAGGTGCTGACTCTCCCTGGGGTTCAGGTCCCCCCCTCTCCTGAAGGTGCCGACTCTCACTGGGGTTCAGGTCCCCTCCTCTCCTGAAGGTGCTGACTCTCACTGGGGTTCAGGTCCCCTCCTCTCCTGAAGGTGCTGACTTTCACTGGGGTTCAGGTCCCCTCCTCTCCTGAAGGTGCGGACTCTCTCTGGGGTTCAGGTCCCCTCCTCTCCTGAAGGTGCTGACTCTCACTGGGGTTCAGGTCCCCTCCTCTCCTGAAGGTGCTGACTCTCACTGGGGTTCAGGTCCCCTCCTCTCCTGAAGGTGCTGACTCTCACTGGGGTTCAGGTCCCCTCCTCTCCTGAAGGTGCTGACTCTCACTGGGGTTCAGGTCCCCCCCTCTCTTAAAGGTCCTCTCTCCCATTCCTATATCTGGGGTGGCCCCTCTAACCCCTCTCTTTCACTCTTGGACAGGACCATAAGGTAAAGATTGTCGTGTCCTTATCACTCCTCTAGCCCCCACTTTCTCTCCGTACATTGCAAACACTCTAATCTCGCTCTGTTTTATCGATCAGACTCTGCTCAGTGCTCCTCCGAACTTTCCTCTCTTGTCCCTTCGAAGCTCTGAATCCCCCATCCTACACATTCTTCCTCTCCACATCACTGTGTTGCAATCAAGTCACATTGTCATTTCCCACTCTAACTCATTCTGGACCTGGATACTGTGGAACTCCTTGTCTCCCTCAGTCTTCCCCTCCTCCTACAATCCAGAGTTTCTAAAACCCGAGCTTGGTGTTCATTAACCATCGTTTCCTGGTATGTCTCACCTTCATCTTCACTTTCACTCTTTACAATCTGAGCACTGACCATCACTGTGGACCTCAGTCCTCGGCCCTTCATCCAATGGATTCCAATCACCTCAATGGGTTCTTGGAAGTGACCGTTTGATTATCTGAATTATCCAATGAGCTCACAGAACCAGTCTAGAGTAACCTTGTTACAAAGTCCTGGAACATACCAATGAGATAAGTTATTTGAGGGGAATAATGAGGGGCCCGCACTGAATGTTGACTCTAGTGCCTGTGTCAATGAGGTTGTAACCCCTGCGTTGTAGATTTACTTGATTTGGAGTAAGCTTTTATCACAGAGGGGAGGTTGCTTGTGAATGGCTGTGTTTGAGAAAGCGATTGTGTGAAGGCTGACCTGTGGAGAGAGTCCATTGCTGACCTGGTTCATGGGGTTATTGGGTCCTGTCGCGTTCATGAAGCTGTCGGGGTAGCTGGCGAAGGTATGACGGTTGGACGTTAGGCCGTAGGACCCACTCTCTGCTGCTGCTGCCAGGCCGCTCTGATGCATGGACGAGGGTGGGAGAGGCTGTGGTCTGTGGACAGTGCTGCCTCCATCTGAGACCAATCAAAAAGCACAACTGATATTTTTAGTCACACATCGAGGCCTGGTACATCACATCACACAATGCATTTCCACCCCTCTCCCCCTCTCTCCGCTCCCCTCCTCTCTCCTCCCCTCCCCTCTCCCCTTCTCCTCCCTCCTCTATACTCTTCTCCTCCCTCCCCTCTCCTCCCCCTTCCCTCTCCTCTCCCCCCTCTCGTCCCCCTTCCCTCTCTCCTCCTCCCCTCCCCTCCCCTCCTCTGGATTCAGTTCCACAATTACGGGCTGTTTCCACTACCTTAGCTCATGCCTGATGAATGAGACTGAACGGTGGCATCGAAACTGAGCCCAATCCTCTGCTCACCCGACATCCACAAATGAGCACATTTTCCAGCAGGAGTCACTGAACAGCGGTCAGGAGCAGGAACCCAAGCTACCTAACCCAGGGCTCTGACGCCAATGGTGCTACCCCTACTGCTGATCTGGCAGAGGTCAGCTCAGTCCAGATAGGCAAAGGAAGGAAGCTGGGGCCTTCTCCCCGAGTCAATGGAAGACTTCCTTAACATGTTTGCTGCCAGCTTTTAAGAATTTGTCTGAGATTTCTGGGGTGGTAATTTTCACCTTCTTGATCATTAAACAGGAAATCAATAGGATGGAAATTGGCCAGGTTGTATAACATGCAATGGATTGGCTCGACCAGATCACTGCCCAAAGTCACCGTGATATTAACCCCCGATGTCTTCACCAATTGAATGTCAGTTCTACCAAACATGGGGGTGAAATTGGTCCATACCAGGAGCGCGAGATGGGCTCAGGGCAAATTGTAGCGCGTTCTAGACCGTGCCGATCGTCTCTCCTGTTGAGGGTGGTGTAGAACGAGCTACACCAACTAGGGGTCCATTTTGCGCTACTGCCGAAGACCAATTTCACCCCAATTTCATTGTTTGGCAAACTCGTGTTGGACTGGGCGTTGGCCTTACCTTGGGAGAGGGTAGTGGTTGGGTACGATGACTCAGGCAGCTGGTAGGGTGGCAAAGTTGGCATTCCAGTGGGCGGGAAGCCTCCTGGTAACAGGTGGTTGAAAGCTGCCAGCTGATTGGCTCCGGCCTGCTTACGCCACCTGGCTCGACGGTTACTGAACCACACCTGAAAATTGGAGAAAAAATATTACTGAGTGCGACAGAAATCTACCAATGGGAAGAGCTAAGAAAGGAGAGCAGAGAATGTGAGATCTGGGGGAGTGGCAGGGTGAGAAATGCCCAGCACCCTCTTAATTCCCCTCATTCGGAATCTCAGAAATGAAATATCTATCTATGTTATATTAAAACTATTACATCTGCAAACTCTTCCTGTCGATTTTTCCATTATAGATTCCTATATCCACATTTATAATAGAATCTGCCTGGGTAAGCTTGTCACAGTGTCATTAAACCCTCCTGCCTGATGAGGCTTTGCAGTGCCACCACTGATGGGAGGGTGTAATTACAGTGTGACAAGTTTACATAGGATGTTTCCATTATAAAAGAAAAAGAAAGACTTGCATTTCTACAGCGCTTTTCACAACCTCAGGATGTTCCAAAGAGCTTTACAGCCAATGAAATACTTTTGAAGTGTCACTGTTGTAATATAGGAAACGCAGCAGCCAATTTGCGCACAGCAAGATCCCACAAACAGCAATGTGACAATGGCCAGATAATCTGTTTTAATGATGTTGGTTGAGGGAGAAATATTGGGCAAGACATGCATAGGAATTCATAATGGAAATATAAAAATAAGGACAGAATGTATGGCTTTAAAATGCGGTTTGAATTATACCCTGGTTCAATTATCAGATCCTGCTTCACCTGAAGTCTACACTTAGTCTCAACACCTCTTGAGAAATGCCACGGGAGATCGGTTGGTATTAAATAATTAAATAACATCGACTCAATCGGGGCTGCAAAGCCAATTTTACCTCCGTTACCTAAAACATACCCGTCCCCGAACACCCGTCCCCGAACACCCGTCCCCGCGCTCCCGTCCCCGCGCTCCCGTCTCCGAACACCGTCCACGAACACCCGTCCCCGCGCTCCCGTCCCCGCGCTCCCGTCTCCGAACACCGTCCACGAACACCCGTCCCCGCGCTCCCGTCCCCGCGCTCCCGTCCCCGCGCTCCCGTCCCCGAACACCCGTCCCCGAACACCCGTCCCCGCGCTCCCGTCCCCGCGCTCCCGTCTCCGAACACCGTCCACGAACACCCGTCCCCGCGCTCCCGTCCCCGAACACCCGTCCACGAACACCCGTCCCCGCGCTCCCGTCCCCGAACACCCGTCACCGAACACCCGTCCCCGCGCTCCCGTCCCCGCGCTCCCGTCTCCGAACACCGTCCACGAACACCCGTCCCCGCGCTCCCGTCCCCGAACACCCGTCCCCGCGCTCCCGTCCCCGCGCTACCGTCCCCGAACACCCGTCCCCGAACACCCGTCCCCGCGCTCCCGTCCCCGCGCTCCCGTCTCCGAACACCGTCCACGAACACCCGTCCCCGCGCTCCCGTCCCCGAACACCCGTCCCCGAACACCCGTCCCCGAACACCCGTCCCCGCGCTACCGTCCCCGAACACCCGTCCCCGAACACCCGTCCCCGCGCTCCCGTCCCCGCGCTACCGTCCCCGCACACCCGTCCCCGAACACCCGTCCCCGCGCTCCCGTCCCCGCGCTACCGTCCCCGAACACCCGTCCCCGAACACCCGTCCCCGCGCTCCCGTCCCCGCGCTACCGTCCCCGCACACCCGTCCCCGAACACCCGTCCCCGCGCTCCCGTCCCCGCGCTCCCGTCTCCGCGTACCCGTCCCCGCGCTCCCGTCTCCGCACACTCGTCCCCGCACACCCGTCCCCGCGCTCCCGTCTCCGCGCACCCGTCCCCGCGCTCCCGTCTCCGCACACCCGTCCCCGCACACCCGTCCCCGCGCTCCCGTCCCCGCGCTACCGTCCCCGAACACCCGTCCCCGAACACCCGTCCCCGCGCTCCCGTCCCCGCGCTACCGTCCCCGCACACCTGTCCCCGAGCACCCGTCCCCGCGCTCCCGTCCCCGCGCTCCCGTCTCCGCGCACCCGTCCCCGCGCTCCCGTCTCCGCACACCCGTCCCCGCACACCCGTCCCCGCGCTCCCGTCTCCGAACACCCGTCCCCGCACTCCTGTCCCCGCACACCCGTCCCCGCGCTCCCGTCTCCGAACACCCGTCCCCGAACACCCGTCCCTGCGCTCCCGTCCCCGCACACCCGTCCCCGAACACCCGTCCCCGCGCTCCCGTCCCCGCGCTCCCGTCCCCGCGCTCCCGTCCCCGCACACCCGTCCCCGCGCTCCCGTCCCCGCGCTCCCGTCCCCGCGCTCCCGTCCCCGAACACCCGTCCCCGCGCTCCCGTCCCCGCACACCCGTCCCCGCGCTCCCGTCCCCGCGCTCCCGTCCCCGCACACACCTTTCCCCCCTCCTATTTTCTCTCCATCTCTCCTGGAGGTGCAGATTCTCAATGGGGTTCAGATCCGTGAGCAATGGTCACCTAAGTGATCACCCTTCATTTGTGAACGTAGGAGTTGATCATTAGTGGCCTATTCCATCATGGAAGGCATCACTACCAAGCCTGATTCTGTCCTTACCCAATCTCTGCAAATGTGAACTTTCCATCAGGAGTCACTGGGATAGTGATCAGGAACGGGAATCCTGGCCGATTCTTCCCCTCTCTAGCCCAGGGACACTGCAGCCCATTGTAGCATCTCCTAGTGCTACAATCAGCATGTTCAAGAGACAGGTTCTTGGGAGGCTTTTGATGGCAGAGAGAGCGGTAACGAGGTAAAGTGGTACTGATAGATGCACAGCTACATACGCGTGTGAAACCCCAGACCTAAACCTAGGTAAGTGTCTACCTGCACATACACACACCTACAGACGTACCCACACAAATGAGTTCATTGTACTATAACATGAAGTGAATAAATCCAGATGTTGTGAGTTCAAATCCCACCGAGGCAAGTTGGGAAATTGAATTCAATAAATATGGCAATTTATGGGCTGGCACCAGATAAAGTGACCGTGAAGCAGTCGGATTGTTGTAAAAACCCAACTGGTTCACTAATGTCCTTTAGGGAAGGAAACCTGCCGTCCTTACCCGGTCTGGTCTATACGTGACTCCAGTCCCACACCAACATAGGGTAAGTAGTGATGAGCAATAAATGAGGCCTTGCCAGCATCACCCACAACCCCTGAACAAATATATATTTATATATTTATTAAAGAGCGAGCACTGACCTCAGAGGACCAATGGTGAAGGGATGGTCGAGTGCATCACAAACATATCCGTGTGCAGACTAACGGAATGTGTGAAAGTATTTGCAGTATGGAGTGGGCCCGTGTTGGTTAGCTGCTTACCGAGGAGTTAATCATCGCAAGGTTTGGCTGCTATGGGAACTGAGTGGGAAATGGGCAAGGACTGACTCCAAATGAAAATTGACAGTAACAGTTGCAAGTGTGAGTGGGAGTTGTTTGCGTTGAGCTGCCAGCTACACAGAGATCTTTTGTTTCACAAAAAGAGGCCGGATTGCAGCTCATCAGAAGGCTGGTTGAGATTACACTCTGAGTCGAAGCCTGGCCTAACAGCAAAGACTGACGCATTTCAAATTAATTTATGACATCTTTAGAGCGTTCAAAGCACAGGATGCTTTTTAACAGGATCGCTTTCAAAAATATCCAGTTCGAAGTTCACACAGCAAGTCCAAAGCCGCTAACCGGACACCTGGAGTCGAATCTGTCTCCAATACCAGCCCATCCTGGATAGGCTAAATGCATCGCCACTCATTTCTACTGGAAAGAAACAGGCCACTAGAGAAGTTTCTGTTTCACTGAAACACTTGGTGAATGTCTAGAGAAACCAAGGAGGCAGAGCTGGAGAAAGGGCCATTCAGTTATCAATCCCACTCCTCCCACAGCCCCTGTACTCTTTACCCCATCTTGGACCCTACCCACCCATTTAATCTCTTTCCACAGCCCCTGTACTCTTTACCCCATCATGGACTCTACCCACCCATTTAATCTCTTTCCACAGCCCCTGTACTCTTTACCCCATCATGGACTCTACCCACCCATTTAATCTCTTTCCACGGCCCCTGTACTCTTTACCCCATCATGGACTCTACCCACCCATTTAATCTCTTTCCACGGCCCCTGTACTCTTTACCCCATCATGGACTCTACCCACCCATTTAATCTCCTCCCACAGCTCAGGTACACTTTCCACTATCATGAACTCGACCCATCCTTTTAATCACCTCCCACAGCCCATGAACACTCTACCCCACCATGGACTCTACCCACCCAATTAATCTCCTTTCATACCCCATGTACTATGTGTCCTACAACAGACCCCACAACACCCGCTTAGTCTGTTGAGGGAAGGTGCAGTAAAATCTCTCCCTGTTCCCAAAGATGAATGAGATAATTCCAGAATATCTCTCTAAGCTTACATCCAACATCCTTGACCAGTTGCCTTCCTGAACAAAAATGTATAAAAGACGTAGTGAGGCCTGGGCTCGCACTGTGGCAAGTTATTCGGCTTAAAGTATCATGTCGGAGTCACACGTGCGCAGTTGCTATATCACATTGCAAGACCTTACATAGACTGAGTCAGAGACACACTATTACTATCACGTGCTGCTACGATTAACGTAGTCCAAAGTTGCTTGGCCACACTACTGGGCCTCAAGTGGACCTTGAACCTAATTGTAGGCTGTTGCTAAGGCATGTCACTAGGCCCTCAAAAGCTTCAAGTTAGAAATACGCTGTAGTTATGGTGCACTGACGTAGCCCAGTAGCCCTGAGTCATGTGCTTTTTTAACAACATATCACTGAGCCAAAACTCAGATAGACACCGTTGCTAGGATACAACTTAGGCCTGAAGTAGTGGTTCTTCAGGCACCATTGCAATGGACTCTCAGTAGGCCTCGGAATCATGGGGCTTAATGGGTGTTGTTCAGTGGTTTACTCTATTAATTCTGTGACTACAAGCTTATTTTTCTGTGGGGGGCTCAATCATTCCTCAACCAAATTTAACTTCAGAATTCCTTTTTTCTGCATCTTTGGTTCGTACTGGTAGGTAGGCCGAGAAAAGACAGTGATGGAAAATGAGACGGAGGGAAGACAAGAGTCGATGTACGGAGTCCGACTGTGAGAAAACAAACAGTGGCCTGCAGTGAGTTATTTACTGCAGGTCAACATCACACACTCCCCTCTGCCCCCACCAGATAGATTTCACTGCAACTCTCAGCAAGACCGCTGAACTCTGACCCTTCCTGTCCACAAAACCCCCTCCTCCCTTTTATGTTCGCTTTAACTCCGTCCCTCAGAAGGGAAAGTACTTAGCAGGGAAACCGGGCTCGGTCAAAGCAGACAGTGTGTCACCCCAAGGTAACACTAGAGACACTCTGGCCTACTGTTCCTGGCTTCTCAACTGTCTCTAACTACATTCTGTGTTAGATTATTAAATTTCACAGTGAGGAGAGGAATATGTCAGAACCAGAGCCATTAAAACTCAACATTAATCTTTCCCTGTGTGCTGCAGTCCTTTGGGGAAGGGGGACGCAGGGGGGTGATGGAGAAAATGGACAGTAACAATATTTACCCAATATTTATTTAAAGGAGTTGTGCTGTTGTTGAAGAGAATCTTTGGAGATTGCGGTTGGGGGCAGTTAAAGATGGATTGGATTCAGGGAATGGAGGTGGGATCATAAATCGACTCTACTTTTCCCAATCCAGATCACATTTCAAAGTTTGCACTGTAGTCACCCCCCCCCTCCTCTTTTCTAGTTTTGTTGCCACCCCATCCTGTCCCAAAGGCCCTGATCGTTGCTGAGGTAACGGTTCCACTAGGTGCTGGTAAACTGTCTGTACCTCATTCCAGTGATGATTCCTCGTATATCCACCTCAGCAACAACTTTGGGTACTGTCACAGCCAGGTCCCATCCTGTCCTCACCTCTTGCAAGAGGGGATCAATGGCAATCGACAGTGGGAAGCCTGGTTGATTTATCGCTGCATCAGCCCAGGGTAATGAAGAAATTATAAATTTAGACCACAGTTAGAGGACCGTGTGCAGGCTTTAGGCACCCCATTATAGAGAGGACATTAAAGTGTAGATTCACCAGGGTGCCCCTTCCATTTTCAAGTATTGTCCTCTCTCCTCATCTCTCCTGGGTCACTCTCCCTCACTGACTCCTTCCCAGGTGCTGCCTCTCAGTGTTGATCTGGTCGGAATCTAACCCTAGGTCTCTCGGAGAGGACATTAGGGGAGTTTGTGTCTCATGAGATGAGGCTGGAGATGGTGTAAGGAATGACAATGTCTTTATACTGTATATCAAGTTACCAAAAAAAAGGTTTATTGGTAATGAAATTTAATCCTTGTGACAGATTGAATGAAGAACCTGGGGTCCCATAAACTCCTCCAGTGAGCCCGAAACTCCGCAATCCAGCAGAAAGAAAAGGTCGTTTAGCCCAGCTGTTCAAATTCTCCACGATATCGCGACAGATCTCAGCGAGCACTTGAACTGCCTCAAAAATACATAACTTGGATCTTCCCATTCCTCAGTGGGTAAATGTACCACCCGGGGATGGGACTGAGCCCCCCCACACAGAGCAGGAAAGGCCCAGGCTCCAGCCCTGGCCTGTGCTGTTAGTTGAGCTCAGTTGGTAAGGCAGTAGACATGCTACACTGGCCGAGGTGCCCTGTGGTTTGGAAAGTAAAGGAAGACCATCAGCCAGGATTCCTGCTCCGAATGGGCTGTACAGAAAGAACAGGCACTTGGGTGAGGGGCGTTCAATATTGTGGACCCCTTCAGGAGGTGGGGGGGGTGGTGGGGGGGGGGGGTCGCCAACCCTCCAGGATTGTCCTGGAGTCTCCAGGAATTACAGATTAAAAATCATAGGGACATAAAAAACATCGGAGATGGGATAAAGTGGCTGTTTGACTGAGAGTCAAGAATCATCCAACCAGGTAATGCAGAGTCTATTTGCTTTCCGATTGGCTGTGGAAAGGAGGGGCGCCATGACAATGGACGTGTCCGGCGACCAATGGCGGGAGCGGGAGATGGTCAGAGGCAGGAGGGTCATGTGATGAAACCTCCTGGAATACATCCAACCAGAGTCGGCAACCCTCGATGAGGAGGGAGGAGGGAGGACTGGAGAAAGAAATAGAAAGAAGGGCAGAAGGAGAGAATTAGAGAGGAAGAAAGGAGATAAGAAAAGAAAGAGCGAGAGATTAAAGCAGGAGAAAACCTGGATGAGTGTCGGACAGGTAGGATTGTGTCAGGACAGAGGATCTGGGATTAATTACACCAGTAGCTGAAGATAAGGATCAGCTCCTGTAATTTGTCAGACAAGCCAATAAGTGATCCCTTAACACAGGGCAAAGACCCAGCATTCGCTCCCTGCCTGTTTTATGAAGACAGATTATCTCCCAGGTGCTGAAGTTCAGCAGAGCGGGACTAGAGATACAAGGGCTCACACTCCAGGAGCAGGAGCAGAACAGGAGCAGGAACAGGAACAGGAACAGGAGCAGGAGCAGGAGAAGGAGCAGGAACAGGAACAGGAACAGGAGCAGGAGCAGGAACAGGAGCAGGAGCAGGAGCAGGAACAGGAGAAGGAGCAGGAGCAGGAACAGGAACAGGAGCAGGAGCAGGAACAGGAGAAGGAGCAGGAGCAGGAGCAGGAACAGGAACAGGAACAGGATCAGGAGAAGGAGCAGGAGCAGGAACAGGAACAGGAGCAGGAGCAGGAGCAGGAACAGGAACAGGAGCAGGAGAAGGAGCAGGAGCAGGAGCAGGAGCAGGAGCAGGAACAGGAACAGGAGCAGGAACAGGAACAGGAACAGGAACAGGAGCAGGAGCAGGAACAGGAGAAGGAGCAGGAGCAGGAGAAGGAACAGGAACAAGAGCAGGAGCAGGAACAGGAGCAGGAGCAGGAGCAGGAGAAGGAACAGGAATAGGAACAGGAGCAGGAGCAGGAACAGGAGCAGGAGCAGGAACAGGAGCAGGAGCAGGAACAGGATCAGGAGCAGGAACAAGAGCAGGAGCAGGAGCAGGAACAGGAGCACGAACAGGAACAGGAACAGGAGAAGGAGCAGGAACAGGAGCAGGAGCAGGAACAGGAGCAGGAACAGGAACAGGAGAAGGAGCATGAACAGGAGCAGGAGCAGGAACAGGAACAGGAGCAGGAGCAGGAACAGGAACAGGAGAAGGAACAGGAACAGGAGAAGGAACGGGAACAGGAGCAGGAACAGGAGCAGGAGCAGGAACAGGAACAGGAGAAGGAACAGGAACAGGAGAAGGAACAGGAACAGGAGCAGGAACAGGAGCAGGAGCAGGAACAGGAGCAGGAGCAGGAGCAGGAACAGGAACAAGAGCAGGAGTAGGAACAGGAACAGGAGCAGGAGAAGGAACAGGAGCAGGAGTAGGAACAGGAACAGGAGCAGGAGAAGGAACAGGAACAGGAGCAGGAGCAGGAGCAGGAACAGGAGAAGGAGCAGGAGCAGGAGCAGGAACAGGAACAGGAGCACGAACAGGAACAGGAGCAGGAGCAGGAGCAGGAACAGGAACAGGAACAGGAGCAGGAATGGGAACAGGAACAAGAACAGGAACAGGAGCAGGAACAGGAGCAGGAATGGGAACAGGAACAAGAACAGGAACAGGAGCAGGAACAGGAGCAGGAGCAGGAACAGGAGCAGGAGCAGGAGCAGGAATGGGAACAGGAACAAGAACAGGAACAAGAACAGGAGCGGGAGCAACAGCCCACCTCCCCGTCCGTCCGTGGGAATGACCAATCACAGGATCCTCCAAGGCCACTTCCTCTGGTGTTTTTTCCTCAGAGAATGTTCCGGAGCCTGGGCATCATCAAAACTCATCTTTACAATAAGACTGTCGACTGTCGCCATTCCATCAGAATGTTACAGCCTTGTGGCAATTAACCCTTTAAGGGCCGGTGAGTTGTTTCCACATTGAATGAGACATAAAATGGGATGGAAATAAAAACAGGAAGAGGTGGAAATGCAGGACATGTCTGTCAGCGCCTGAAAGAGGAAGATATGAGACCAGTCCGGGTGTAACCTTCACTGGGTGTACCTGGGACGCTAGGGGCAGATCAGAGAGTGAGAGGCCAAGAAATTGGATCACTCCTGAATTGGAGGGGGGTGAGCTGGGGGGGAGGGAGGGAGTATTCCTGCACCTCTGGCTCCACAATAAGGTAAGTAGAATAGTGCAAACTTACCTTTCGGGCGGCAGATTCCAGGGGGCCCTTTAAGTTAAGATGGCAGGCGGCAGATTCCAGGGGGCCCTTTAAGTTAAGATGGCGGGCGGCAGATTCCAGGGGGCCCTTTAAGTTAAGATGGCGGGCTGCAGATTCCAGGGGGCCCTTTAAGTTAAGATGGCGGGCAGCGCACTTCCGGTGCGGAATGAGTGCACGCATGGTACCTGCCATATTGGACCCTTAGGTGCTGGTTTTATGCCTGTAAAACGGCACAGTGTGATCCAATTTCTAAGCCACATTAAGGGCTGTATCAGAGACACACTGGTCTGGATCTTGACGTTGTGCGATTGTGTAAAACGGGTGATAGTGAATTGGCGGCTCGTTTTACGACCTCTCCATTGACTTCAACGGAAATAAAAATGGGGAGAGATGTAAAACGGACTGTCGACTTGCTGTCACATGTTTTACACCATCGTACAGAGTCAAAATGACCCCTGTGAGTGATGTGTGAGAGAGGCACAGTGATGGTTCTATAAATCAGAGTAAGTAAACTAACTGGCACCCATCCGACTCTTTAATGCTGTCTGTTCCCATATCAAACTCTATCTAACCTGCCCTTGCCCCGAGTCCTCTGCTTCTTTCCCATTCAGCAGTGTGTTCAGAGGTCACAGCGTTAATGATATCACTGCTCCTCGTATACAGGACCTGTTAAGGGAGACAGAACACTCCTCACAGTCATCTCGGCTGTGTGTCTGTCCCATGACTGAGGGACATGTCTGTGTCACATGGCTTCTGCTGGTTAAATAAATCCATTCACCCACAAATGAAATTATTGTGTAACGTGACTGCTCATCTGTACAAAGACTTGGCGATGACAATTCCACTTTTACCGATGGATTTGTAACAAGTAACAGCCAGATGCGTCCAGTGAAAGGAGGTTCAAAGGTTTTGGAGTCCCATGAAAAGAAAGAAAGAAAGAAGGAAAAAGAGATTGCATTTATATAGCGCCTTTCACCACCTCAGGACGTGCCAAACCATTTTACAGCCAATGAAGTACTTTTAAAGTGTAGTCACTGTTGTGATGTAGGAAACGTGGCAGCCAATTTACGCACAGCAAGATCCCACAAACAGCAAAGAGATAATTACAGATAATCTGTTCTTAGTGATGTTGGTTGAGGGAAAAATATTGGCCAGGACAACGCCCCTGCTCTTCTTCAAATAGTGGCCGAGGGATCTCTTACATCCACCTGAGAGGGCAGATGGGGCCTCTGTTTAATATCCCATCTGAAGGACAGCACCTCTGACAGTGCAGCACTCTCTCAGTACTACAATGGCAGTGTTAGCCTGGATTATGTGCTCAAGTCTCTGGAATGGGGCTTGAACCCACAACTTTCTGAATCAGAGGCGAGAATGTTACCCACTGAGCCATGGCTGACACCACGAACACAATGAGGGGGGTTAACTCTCCTCAATCGGCGGGAAAGGGGCAGGGAGTGGTTAAATGGAACGCTGGTATTTCCCACCTATCCCCCATTTTAACGCTGTTGGTTTTGGTGATGGAGGTAGCTCCCGTTGGCCTCTGGTGGGAGTCTCATTAATAAATGCAAATCGAGACTCCATGAGGTACATGGAAGCCCGATGGCATTTTAACCCATTCCTGACCAGGGCGCCCATCACGATAGCCTACCCTCCAGGTAAAGCTGTTGGGAAGCCAGCGAGACCACTAAAAATAAAGCAGCACTGGTGTACCTGAAAATGAGCTGCCAACCTGGTGAAGCTACAACACAGGACTACATGCATGCTAAACAGGAGAAGCAGCAGAGATATAGACAGAACTAAGCGACCCCACAAACAACAAGATCAAATCAAAGCTCTGCAGTCCTGCCACATCCAGTCACGATGGTGGTGGACAATTAAGCAACTAACAAGGAGAGGAGGCTCCAAGAAAATCCCCATCCTCAATGATGGCGGAGTCCAGCACGTGAGTGTAAAAGACAAGGCTGAGGTGTTCACAACCATCTTCAGCCAGAAGTGCCGAGTGGATGATCCAACTCGGCCTCCTCCCGATATCCCCACCATCACAGATGCCAGTCTTCAGCCAATTCGATTCACTCCACGTGATATCAAAAAACAACTGAGTGCACTGGATACAGCAATGATTATGGGTCCTGATAACATCCCAGCTGTAGTGCTGAAGACTTGTGCTCCAGAACTAGCTGCGCCTCTAGCCAAACTGTTCCAGTACAGCTACAACACTGGCATCTACCCGACAATGTGGAAAATTACCCAGTTATGTCCTGTCCACAAAAAGCAGGACAAATCCAATCCGGCCAATTATTATCCCATCAGTCTACTCTCAATCATCAGCAAAGTGATGGAAGGTGTCGTCGACAGTGCTATCAAGCGGCACTTACTCACCAATAACTCACCAAAATCCCAAACTGGGCTGCTAGTGTTGATCCCAGTAATCCTGGGCTGGTGTGGAGAGAGTCAATCGAGCACCAAATGGCTGTAGGAGAGGGAGAAAATCTGGAGGGACAAGGGTCACATCAGCAACTTGCTAAAATGTGACACTATAGCCAAGGGTAAGCGATGGTCACTCCATAATCCTTCCAAGTTTACTTTTTGACAAAACGGAAATTCTAAATGAGATAAAGACTTAAAAAAAAGAAAGGCTTGCGTTTATATAGCCCAAAGCCCTTTACAGCCAATGAAATATTTTTGAAGTGTAGCCACTGTTGTAATATAGGAAATGCGGCAGCCAATTTGTGCACAGCAAGATCCCACAAACAGCAATGTGATAATGACCGGATAATCAGTTTTAGTGATGTTGATTGAGGGATAAATATTGGCCGAGACACCGGGGAGAACTCCCCCTGCTCTTCTTCGAAATAGTGTCATGGGATCTTTTACGGCACCTCCATCTGAGCACTCCCTCAGTACTACACTGGAGTGTCGGCCTGGATTTTGTGGTCTCTGGAGTGGGGCTTGAACCCATGACCTTTGACACAGAGGCAACACTAACACCCATTGAACCATGATTGACATACAAGTGTCACACCCAGAGCCTTTTGGGGCTAAATGAAGACAGCATAGAGCTGAAAGGCTGAGAACAGATTACCTCAAGACCCCCGCCTCCCACACCTCACCTTACAGGCCGGCACCATTCCCTCAGTAATACCTCAAACTCTTTTCCCTTGATAAGTTCTTCATCTCAGTCGCCAAGGTTTCCACACCTCAGAAGAAAATCGTTCGTCAGATGTGTGACGTGATGAACTGTCGGGGCGAGGGCTTCCAGCCCTTCTCTTATTTCCCGAGGTTCCCATAAAGACCCTCTTGGCTCTCGGCCCCTCAGCTGTGGCAGGGCGGGGGGATGGGCAGAGTTTGGGGGCTTTCTCCTGTTCTGCGAGCACTTTAGTGATTAATGTTTGCAGTCTTTCAGAAGGCCCCAGAGAGGCTGAGGGATCGACACTGAAATGTAGAAAATGTTGGAGGGATTGGTGGGCTTGAAAGTGGTGGGAAGAGGCAGGATCTGGCAGTGAGAAATCCGTCTGGAATGTGTGCTGACAACAGCTGTCGCATTTACTTTTTTTTCCTACAAACAAGCTTCTCTGGATTTTTTTCCCCTCAAAGTTGAGATTTTGTGTGAGCCACTCACTCGGAAACAAAATAAGAGAAAGAAGGTCCTTCAGCTACATAGCAAGCATATTATTCCCAGAAAGTTTATGGTCTTGGAAGCATGGGTGATAACTGGTGATGACTAGGTTGACTGATATCAAAATGCTTAGTAGCACATGGCTCAGTGGGTAAATGGCCCTCCTGGTTTGAACTGTCAGCCTGTGGCTCAGTGGGCAGCACTCTGGCCTCTAAGTCAGAAGATCATGGATTCATAGCCCCACTCCAGAGACTTGAGCACAAAATCTAGCCTGACACACCCAGTGCAGTACTGAGGGAGAGCTGCACTGTCGGAGGTGCTGTCTTTTGGATGAGATGTTAAACCGAGGCTCTGTCTGCCCTCTTGGGTGGATATAAAAGATCCCACCAGACTATTTGAAGACGAGCAGGAGAGTTCTCCCCGATGTCCCTGCAAATATTTATCCCTCAACCAACATCACTAAAAAACAGATTATCTGGACATTATCACATTGCTGTTTGTGGGATCTTGCTCAATTTCAGGTCTCCTGCTCGAACATCCTATAATCTGCTGTTCCACTTTAGCGGTACTCCGGGACTCGGTACTCCGGGACTCGGTACTCCGGGACTCGGTACTCCGGGACTCGGTACTCCGGGACTCGGTATTCCGGGACTCGGTATTCCTGGACTCGGTACTCCGGGACTCGGTATTCCGGGACTCGGTGCTCCGGGACTCGGTATTCCTGGACTCGGTACTCCGGGACTCGGTATTCCTGGACTCGGTACTCCGGGACTCGGTATTCCTGGACTCGGTACTCCGGGACTCGGTACTCCGGGACTCGGTATTCCTGGACTCGGTACTCCGGGACTCGGTACTCCGGGACTCGGTACTCCGGGACTCGGTACTCCGGGACTCGGTAGTCTCCGGACGTCTGGCTTGCGTCGAACTCTGCTGTTTTGATTTTTCAGAGATGGGACTAGTCCCTTAAACCTTGTGCGATGCCTCCGCTGTGTGAGTCCAAGAGGTGCTGAACTCTACAGGGACCCACATTAATTCAACCACTCTGACAGTCAGGGGTCGCTGCCCAGTTAAAAACTTTCATCTGTCCTGTTCCAGCTGAAACGTTTGTACTTTTGTGCCACAACATCTGGTCCTTGCCATTCCGTCCAAAGTATCAGTGAAAGTCGTTCCGCTCAACTGTCCCATTTCAATCAGGACATCCCGACATTAACACAAGAAATGCAGTAACAACGCACAAAACTCACAAACCAGAAACATCAGCTGATAGTCCAATTCTACACAAAACACAAGTGTAGGGTGAGAGGGGCAGAATGAAAAGTCCCAAATAATTGATTCACAACTGTACCCTGTAATAGGAGCGGGGAGTGACTCTATCAATGAGACGCAGTGTTCTACACTTCGATTGGCTCATTCTGTCCTTTAGCGCGACTGTACTTGTAGTGCGTCAATCAGTGTCATTTTAAACCCACTGGGGTGAATTCAGTGATCCCACCCTCTCAGCAGGCAACCGCACACAAAGGGAGTATGGGGCGGAGAAACAGCCCGAGAGTCATTGTAGCTATACCTCTGGCCCAAGCTGTCTTCCAGCAAGCTCCACACACAATCACAGAGTTCACCCAACTAGAAGTTCTCTATTTTGCAAACAGTTTTAATGTTGGGTTAAAGGTGAGGGATGTCATGTCAATGAGATGCAGCAAAATCTTACCGAGAGGGCTGGCCAATATCTCAGCGAGGTTTATCTATTGAGTAGCTGAACCATATGGACCAGTGAGGTCTCAGGTTAAATCCCTGGTCTGTGTTAAGTTAGCTGATCTCACCCAGGGCAGCAGCTGGGCTGCCACTATTGGCCTCCCTGCCCTTGGATTAGAGAGGAGAAAAAAACAGCCAGGGATCCTTCTCCTGATGACTATTGGGTGACCCTCCTGCATGCGGGAATCGGGTGAGGGCAGGATTAGGCTCAGCTGTAGTGTTTGCCATTATCAATTACCCGACCAACACTCACTGTCTAGCTCACATAAGAATAGTGGCCAGTTTGGTGAGGTGTTGGAGGATTCCTGGCACCTGGACAACTGTGCCCTGTCAGGGAGTTAATCTGGTCTTTGGCACGAAATGGGCTAGTAGCGAATCGGTCGCCCATTTTATACCAGACTCCATTTTCTTTTCTGTTGCAGTCAATGGAAAAGGGAATGCAATGCTGGGTGGAACTGGCCGGTTCACTACCAGCCCGATTCAGGATACCACCAAAGGCCAATGTCACCTCCAATGTCTTCAAGACAAATGGGGGAGGGGAGGGAGAGAGAGGTTGGGTGAATGTTTAGCACCGAAATGGTCCAGTGATATGAGGGACACCATGTTACCCTCACTCTGTGTAAACTGTAGGCTGTGGACCTGGTACCAGAGTGCAGTTTGCAGGTGTCGGAGCAAAAACTGACCTTTGCTGAGATTTGATCCTGAAACAGCTCCCTGGGGCCTTGGTGTAATAATTAAACTAAACAAACATCCTTGCACAACCTCCACTCTCACACTTTGATGGTGCTCATTCACCAAGTGTGGGCATCACTATATAAACATAGAGCTGGTCAAAGCTTAGAATCCCAACAGAACAAACCCCTTCCCATTCACTCCCATTGTACAGAATCCCAATGGACCAAACCCCTTCCCATTCACTCCCATTGTACAGAATCCCAATGGACCAAACCCCTTCCCATTCACTCCCATTGTACAGAATCCCAATGGACCAAACCCCTTCCCATTCACTCCCATTGTACAGAATCACAATGGACCAAACCCCTTCCCATTCACTCCCATTGTACAGAATCCCAATGGACCAAACCTCTTCCCATTCACTCCCATTGTACAGAATCCCAATGGACCAAACCACTTCTCATTCACTCCCATTGTACAGAATCCCAATGGACCAAACCACTTCTCATTCACTCCCATTGTACAGAATCCCAATGGACCAAACCCCTTCCCATTCACTCCCATTGTACAGAATCCCAATGGACCAAACCCCTCCCCATTCACTCCCATTGTACAGAATCCCAATGGACCAAACCCCTTCCCATTCACTCCCTTTGAACAGAATCCCAATGGACCAAACCCCTTCCCATTTGCTCCTTTGATACAGAATCCCAATGGACCAAACCCCTTCCCATTCACTCCCATTGTACAGAATCCCAATGGACCAAACCCCTTCCCATTCACTCCCATTGTACAGAATCCCAATGGACCAAACCCCTTCCCATTCACTCCCATTGTACAGAATCCCAATGGATCAAACCCCTTCCCATTCACTCTCTTTGAACAGAATCCCAATGGATCAAACCCCTTCCCATTCACTCCCATTGTACAGAATCCCAATGGACCAAACCCCTTCCCATTCACTCCCATTGTACAGAATCCCAATGGATCAAACCCCTTCCCATTCACTCTCTTTGAACAGAATCCCAATGGATCAAACCCCTTCCCATTCACTCTCTTTGAACAGAATCACAATGGACCAAACCCCTTACCATTCCCTCCCATTATACAATGTTCCTACTCCATGGACTGGGAAGTGGTTTGGCGATGGTAAGGATTTGGTACTGTACTATAGGCGGGATTCCTGCCAGGGGAACTTGTGCTCATCACGGTAACTTTGACAGAAGAGCTTCGGAAACTCAGGAAAATTGGGAATTCATCCCTTATATGTAGCAGGATATAAGGGATGAATGTAATACCTCGCCACTGGTGCCAGTGTTGGGTATACCACATATTGGTTCCACTCTCAGGTGATGGGCAATGTAGATACTGATCTGTACTCTGATGATAATGAGCATAGTACCTAGTGAAGAGAGGGATTGACATTGGGACCAGCACTTGGTCTTTTATCGTTAACAGCCTCTGGTTCAGATGAGGAGCAGGTCAGTGTAACAGTTGCAATAGGAAACAAAGTGGGGGGGGGGGAATATTGGGGCTGCCCCCGTTGCGCTGACGCGGAAAGCCCGATTCCACGGGTAATAGGATCTCTGCTAAAGGTACGAGGATAAGTCCTGAGGAATTTCACCCCCAAAGAGTCAGAGCAAGAAAGTGGAGAAGGAGAGAATGAAAGGTCAGAGACGGAGGGACCAATAGGCCGATATTACAAGTTCCCGGTTCCATCAGACTTTTCAGACTTGCTGGCCGGTGACTTTCAGCCTCGTTACACTGCAACAAGAAGCAAAAGAAACACAGCTCAAAGCCCACCACCCTCACTCTGCTGCCTGGTGCTGTCTCTCCCTGTGGGGGAGACTTTGGAGGTCCCACACTTTCTCTTGTAGGGTTGAACTCACCTGGACCCGTGCCTCTGTGAGCTTGGTCCTCTGGGCCAGCTCCTCTCTGGTGTAGATGTCCGGGTAGTGGGTCCTCTCGAACGCTTTCTCCAACTCCTCCAGCTGCTCCGCCGTAAACGTGGTGCGACTCCGGCGCTGCTTTCGCTTCAGCGGAAGGTCCGGCTCCGATTCCACGTCTGAGGTCCCATCATCCAGGCGATTTCCTATGGAATATTCAAAAGAATCATTAATGGGTTTTAAAGAATTACGTGAGCATCTTTCACAAGTCCGAAGGGGAAGAAGCCTTGATACCGTGCCAAGAACTCCCGAGAGCCCAGCCAAAAGTATTGTGGAGTATGGACAGGACCAAGGATAGGCTAAGGGACAGTCCAAACCTTCAATGTGCATCCAATCAGAGACTAGAGAAAGAAACTCCTCTAACTGGGACAGTTCTGCTGTGTGGCTATTCTCCCATGAGGGTCTCACATTTGCAGCACACCGGGGGTGAAATCTGTCTCAGGTGGAAGTACAAAATGGGCGACAGCGAATAAACCGCCCGTGTCCTTGGAAATTGGGCAGGATGTAAAATGGGCGACTGATGCTCCATCGCCAAGTCCAATTTCACCTTCCCTGTGTCACATATACAGCTCGTGCTATCGACATCTAGTGGTGGAATATCGTGTATTCCATGGCCGATGCCATTTGGCAGAACGTCTCATCCCCAGAACTGACCAAAAGGCACCAGGATGTAGCCTGGATGGTGGTGAGAAAGGCCCTCCCACTGCAGTCCTTCCAACACGCACGGAACCTCAGCGTCACCACGAGTTGCCCTAGAGGCTGTGGCGGGGAGGAGACTGTCTTCCACCCCCTGATGGACTGCCCCTTTGCGCAGAGGGTGTGGAGAGAGATGCGTTGGTATCTGCCCCGGTTCATCCCAAACAGTTTGGTAACACAGGATGCTGTGCTCTACGGACTGTTCCCTGGGACGCGCACCGAGACGGATATCACCTGCGGCTGGAAGTCCATCAACTCGGTGAAGGAGGCCCTTTGGTCCGCCCGAAACCTGCTGGTCTTCCAGCTGATGGAGCTGTCCACGAACCAGGGTTGCCGACTGGCACACTCCAAGGTCCAGGAGTACGTGCTGCGGGATGCACTGAGGCGAAGTGTGACCCATGCAAAGGCACTATGGGGAAAGGCCACCTCATCTTATATTGTACACCATGAGTCATAAGAAATACTGTGTTTGAATTGTAATAATGAGATCGCTTTGTGTATTTGGATTGGTCTGAACTGTATTGCATGGAATTTTGTTTTTTTTACATTGAACTGTGTGTACCTTTAAATATTATGAAATAAAGTATATTTTGAAATTAAAAAGTAGTGGTTGAATATTGTTACCACAGCAATATTTTCTGATTCCATAGGAACTCTGATCAATGTGACAATGACCCAGATTTCATGGACAACTGTTAATGGGGCAACTGTGCTAAACTCAGAGCCCTGAGCACAGGCTTCAGCTTCAAGCCATGTCAGGACACGAGTAGCAAGGATCCAGTGGGAAGGATCCAGTGGGAAGGATCCAGAACGAAGGATCCAGTGTGAAGGGCCCAGAGGGAAGGATCCAGAGCGAAGGATCCAGAGCAAAGGATCCAGTGCGATGGATCCAGTGCGATGGATCCAGTGTTAGCCGTTGAGATAGTGAAACCTTCAAAAACTCCTTTTCCCTTTTTTCCTGAAGGCATCAACTCTTGTTGATTCCACAAAACCAACCATGCTGCAGAATCTCGTCCAGACTCCATTCGTGATTGTAGACAGTGAACATTAGCAGACTATTCATCTGTGGAGAGCATCACGGCTAAGCCTGATCCTGCCATCACCTGATGTGCACACAGGCACAATCTGGCTCAAATCACGGGTTAGTGACCAGGAGCAGGAATCTTCCTTAATCTGGGGGCGATTGTCACCACTACTGTTGCCCAGCTGAGAACAGCTAAACTCAGTATGGACTGGAGATGAACCTGGGATCTTTCTGTACTCGATGGCTCAGTATCATTGGACCATTATGGGATCAAAACGTAAACTGAGTTACGACTCATATAAAACTGCACCTTAAAGATAGTGCAGGGCGCCTCTCTCCTGTAAACGTACAGGCGCTGAGAAATATTTTCCTTTTACGATTCTACAAGATTGGACTAGTTGAATAAGACCCTGATAGGGTTAATGTCAGCTCGGTACACTTCTCAATAGGGGAAGGATATTTGATCCAGTCACTGACTGGTTGCAGGAAGACAGCTGTGAGGCTCCTGTGAAGACCAGTCCTGGCCTGCCAACATCTCTCAGTCTCACCATCAGGCACTTTCAGATCTTGGTGTCCTGCTGGAGGGTTTCGCACATCAGCCAGTTACCACAGCAGGGTGAGGTCTGCGGGACGTTCTGAGGACACCCCGTGTGTGCACATCAAACGTACCGAAAAGTTCCCTCGCCTCGCTTACCCAATTGCTCTGACACTTTCTCCCCTCCCTGTCCTCTATAGAACACTCTGAACCCTGCCAGGGTACTGGGTACCACCTGGTACCTTGTCCAATTGCCCCTGCTGCATATGTGAACCTGGGCAGTGGGTGTCAGCGGTTTATTCGACCGGGCGGGGCATCACAGCCAAGCCTGCTCCGATCCCCGTCTGACACCTAAACACACGGAATTTCCCACAGGGGTCCCTGGTTAGTGATCTGCAGAGGGAAACTTGGCTGATTTTCCCCCTCCCTAACCCAAGGGCACCTCAACTGCTAAACTGACAGAGATCATCTAATTAAGAGCTGACTACACATCAAACCTTTCCTTCACTGTAACACTCTGATATAACACACCCCTCACTGTAACACTCTGATATAACACACCCCTCACTGTAACACTCTGATATAACTCACCCCTCACTGTAACACTCTGATATAACACACCCCTCACTGCAACACTCTGATATAACACACCCCTCACTGTAACACTCTGATATAACACACCCCTCACTGTAACACTCTCTGATATAACTCACCCCTCAGTGTAACACTCTGATATAACACACCCCTCACTGTAACACTCTCTGATATAACTCACCCCTCAGTGTAACACTCTGATATAACACACCCCTCACTGTAACACTCTCTGATATAACTCACCCCTCAGTGTAACACTCTGATATAACACACCCCTCACTGTAACACTCTGATATAACACACTGCTCACTGTAACACTCTTTGATATAACACACCCCTCACTGTAACACTCTGATATAACACACCCCTCACTGTAACACTCTGATATAACTCACCCCTCACTGTAACACTCTGATATAACACACCCCTCAGTGTAACACTCTGATATAACACACCCCTCACTGTAACACTCTGATATAACACACCCCTCACTGTAACACTCTGATATAACACACCCCTCACTGTAACACTCTCTATAACACACCCCTCACTGTAACACTCTGATATAACACACCCCTCACTGTAACACTCTGATATAACACACCCCTCACTGTAACACTCTGATATAACTCACCCCTCACTGTAACACTCTGATATAACACACCCCTCACTGTAACACTCTCTGATATAACTCACCCCTCACTGTAACACTCTGATATAACACACCCCTCACTGTAACACTCTCTGATATAACTCACCCCTCACTGTAACACTCTGATATAACTCACCCCTCACTGTAACACTCTGATATAACACACCCCTCACTGTAACACTCTGATATAACACACCCCTCACTGTAACACTCTGATATAACACACCCCTCACTGTAACACTCTGATATAACACACCCCTCACTGTAACACTCTGATATAACACACTGCTCACTGTAACACTCTGATATAACACACCCCTCAGTGTAACACTCTGATATAACACACCCCTCACTGTAACACTCTGATATAACTCACCCCTCACTGTAACACTCTGATATAACACACCCCTCACTGTAACACTCTGATATAACACACCCCTCACTGTAACACTCTGATATAACACACCCCTCACTGTAACACTCTGATATAACACACCCCACACTGTAACACTCTGATATAACACACCCCTCACTGTAACACTCTGATATAACACACCCCTCACTGTAACACTCTGATATAACTCACCCCTCACTGTAGCACTCTGATATAACACACCCCTCACTGTAACACTCTGATATAACACACCCCTCACTGTAACACTCTGATATAACTCACCCCTCACTGTAACACTCTGATATAACACACCCCTCACTGTAACACTCTGATATAACACACCCCTCACTGTAACACTCTGATATAACACACCCCTCACTGTAACACTCTGATATAACACACTGCTCACTGTAACACTCTCTGATATAACACACCCCTCACTGTAACACTCTGATATAACACACTGCTCACTGTAACACTCTGATATAACACACCCCTCACTGTAACACTCTGATATAACACACCCCTCACTGTAACACTCTGATATAACACACTGCTCACTGTAACACTCTCTGATATAACACACCCCTCACTGTAACACTCTGATATAACACACTGCTCACTGTAACACTCTTTGATATAACACACCCCTCACTGTAACACTCTGATATAACACACCCCTCACTGTAACACTCTGATATAACACACCCCTCAGTGTAACACTCTGATATAACACACCCCTCACTGTAACACTCTGATATATCCCACACCCCTCAGTGTAACACTCTGATATACCCCACACCCCTCACTGTAACACTCTGATATATCCCACACCCCTCAGTGTAACACTCTGATATATCCCACACCCCTCACTGTAACACTCTGATATAACACACCCCTCACTGTAACACTCTGATATAACACACCCCTCACTGTAACACTCTGATATAACACACCCCTCACTGTAACACTCTGATATAACTCACCCCTCACTGTAACACTCTGATATAACACACCCCTCATTGTAACACTCTGATATATCCCACGCCCCTCACTGTAACACTCTGATATAACTCACTGCTCACTGTAACACTCTGATATAACACACCCCTCAGTGTAACACTCTGATATACCCCACACCCCTCACTGTAACACTCTGATATATCCCACACCCCTCAGTGTAACACTCTGATATAACTCACCCCTCAGTGTAACACTCTGATATAACTCACCCCTCAGTGTAACTCTCCTGACCTGATGTCATTGGGCTGGGCCGTGTGTTTGTCACTGTTTGCAGTGTGTGGGGACAGTGCTTTCTGCAGCCCTGATTCAAGAAGGGGCAGAGGTATTGACTGTATCAGGGTATGGTGGTGTAGTGTTTATGATACTGGACTAATAATCCAGAAAACTGTGAGTTCAAATCTCACCATGGCAGTTTGAGAATTTGAATTCCGTTTTAAAAATCAGGAAATAAAAACTGGTTTTGGTAAAAGTGACCGTGAAGCTGTCAGATTGTCGTAAAAACTCATCTGGTTCACTAATGTCCTTTAGGGAAGGAAACCTGCCGTCCTTACCCAGTCTGGGCCTATATGTGACTCCAGTCCCACACCATTGCGGTTTACTATTAACTGCCCTCTGAAATGGCCTAGCAAGACACTCAGTTGTATCAAACCCACTACCAGTGGTTCAAGATGGCGGCCCGCCTCCACCTTCTCAGGGCAACTGGGGACGGGCAATAAATGCCGGCCTTGCCAGTGACGCCCACACCCCGAGAATGAAGTAAGAAAAAATGTGCCTCCCTGAGTTACTGGGCAAGTATGGCCGAGTTCCCCTCGATTGTCTGCCTGTTTATTTGAATTATAGGGAACGTGTCCACGATTTCCGAGTCAGAATCTCAGCCCTCTTGTCCAAACTTTAACACAGGCTCCATGCTCCACGCAGGAGACGACACACAGCACCCCATATGCCGTGATTGTAGCACCTACTGGATCTCTGGCCTATCGAGGCCTCAGGCCTAGTGTAACCTGGCGCTGCACCACTCTGGCTGGCTGCTGAGTAGATTGGCCAGTTCGTTTCCTGCTGTGGTTTAACCCAACCCCCGTTTCCCCTTTGACATTCTTCCGAAAACAGCTTGAAGCCACAAATAATCAGATCCCTCTGCTGCCTTGCCAAAGGAGAGCAGGGGCAGCTAAATGAAAATTAGAGGTGAGGAGGCAAGGGGTTAGAGCCTGGAGGATTAGGCCGAAATATATAAGCAAAGGCCTTTCAGGGGCTTAAAATGTAGCCGTCCTACAAATTCAATTTCATAGTGGCGGGGAGGTTGTAAACAATGTTTGCAGGTGTGATGTGGTCATTTGTGTAGGGGCTGCGAGACTGGAAAAATTGCAGCTTTGTGATGCAGTGTACCGTGAACAAATGTGTAAATTAGTGAGCAGAAGTCAAGCAGCCAGGGCACATTCTCCAATAATAAATCCAAACAAGCCCAAGAGTCATTAGGGGAACGTCTTTGCACAAGGAGTTCGGTGCAGTTAGGATTACAGAAAAATACATCTCTTGGTAAATTGAGGTTGGGGTGGGGGGAGGAGTGGGGGAGGGGGACGGGGGTCGGGGGCTGAGATAAGGAGCGAATCAGCGATCGTTCGTGAAGTTTAATTAAACAAGGTGTTAAGGGATTAGATGGAATCTGTCATTAAGACCCACTCAGGGACTCCTCAGGATTGAGAGATGGTGTTTTACTTTGGAGAGGGAGTTGTGAATGGTTGGAGAATCCTTCATTGGCTGGGAGACATGAGGCTGCATTAATGAAATCAAATTGCACATCAGCCTCTTGTTCCGCCATCGCGCTGTTGGGTTGTGCTTTCTCAGGATGACTGTGATCAGCGCTGCCCTTAATTTGGCCTGACGCTGCTCGAAGACTCAAGGCCCCCTGAGACAACATCTCACGTTTCACACAGTCAGGGCAGCCACCCATCTCAGGAGGCTCCCCACACCCTGCTTTAAACAGGAGGGAGCTCATCTCAGCATCTGAGAGAGCAGTGAGTGGGTGAAGGGCTGGGATAGGGCTGGGCCTGGGGGATGGTGGGGGTGTTGCTGGCGTGGGCGCTCGGTGGTCAAACCGCCTGTCGATCGACCATCCTCTGTCTGAGACCGACCCGCGAGAGGCCACGTTGAGTTTGGACGCTAGTTCGACAATTGGAATATTGGGCGCAGAGGGCAGCGGCCCTGGTACGGGGCACCTCCGGAACTCTTGGACTGGACACAGGTCGGATGCACTGGGGTGGAGATTTGTCTCAGGTGACAGTGCAAAACGGGTGGTGTGGACTCAGTCTCCCATTATACCCCACCCCCCCACCCAAAATTCAGTCCCATTGACTTCAACAGACAATTCTGTGCTCGGTTCTGGTCTCCATATTACTGAAAGGATATAGAGGCACTGGAGAAGGTACAAAAAAGATTTACTAGGATGATACCAGAACTGAGAGGTTCTACCCATCAGGAAAGGTTGAACAGGCTGGGGCTCTTTTCTCTAGAAATGAAAAGGCTATTGTGGGGGAGACCAGAACAGGGGGCCATAAATATAAATTGGTCACTAATAAATCCAATAGAGAATTCAGGAGAAACTTCTTTACCCAGAGAGTGGTGAGAATGTGGAACTCGCTCCCACAAGGAGTAGTTGAGGTGAATAGTGTAGATACATTTAAGGGGAAGCTCGATAAACACATGAGGGAGAAAGGAATAGAAGGATATGCTGATAGGGTGAGATGAAGTAGGGAGGGAGGAGGCTCATGTGGAGCATAAACGTCGGCATAGACCAGTTGGGTCGAATGGCCTGTTTCTGTGCTGCACTATGTAATTCTAAGTAATAGAACTGAATATAAAGTAGGGTGTGTAACAGGCGGATGTGTAATGACAGGCGGGTGTGTAATGGGCAGGTGTGTAATGGGCAGGTGTGTAACGGGCGGGCATGTAATGGGTGGTCGATGCGATAATGCCTGTTTAGCACTATCGCCAGAGACAAATTTCTGCCTCACCCACCTCCCCCCATGTCCCAATTCTCCAATTTGTGCTACTATCATTGGATAAACACACCACCCAATTTAAAGAAAGTCCCAGTTTAAATCCCTGGTCAGTGATGAGTTAGTTGGTCTCACCAGTTGGGATACTTCAATTGACCTTAGCAGCTCCGAATAGTGAGGAGAGAGACGTCAGGCAGGATTCCTGCACCGGGTCAGGGGTGTGAAAAGATTAGGCTCACCCATGATGCCCCTCATGGTCGAATACCTGATTAGCACTCATTGCATGAAGAGTGGCCAAGTGGGTGAAGAATTGGAGGACGACCGATGCCCCAGTGAGGGAGAAGGGAGAAAATTGGAGGAAAAAAATCATAAGGGAAAAAGAGGGATAAGAAAATGCAGAGTGAGTGGATGGTGGAGCTGACACTGTTACCTTCACACCCCGGACTGTGCAGCAACAGATGCAATGTCCATCAAACCCATGCACTGCTTTCCTTTCACATGTTCAAGCCCTTTTTCTTTGCTTTTGTCTGACCTTGCAGCAGGCCCAGAGGTAATGGGGCCTCAGCTACTCCCTTACCACATCTGCGAAGTCTATTATAGGGCTTCACTCTGTATTCATTGCTGTGGGACACAGGCAGCCAAGGGAACTGATCTGGAGCCTGTTTGAGTGGACAGAAAGAGATGGGTGCAGACAGACAGACAGAGAGAGGGGGACAGACAGACAGAGAGAGAGAGAGAGAGAGAGAGACAGAAAGAGAGAGTGACAGACACAGACAGACAGAGAGATACAGAAACAGATAGAAATAGACAAATAAACACACAGAGAGATAGAGACACCGAGACAGGCACAGAGGGAGACAGGGATAGAAAGAAAGAAACAGGAGACAGAGAGAAAGAAAGACAGAGACAAAAAGGGAGAATGACAGACAAAAAGAAAGACAGAGATACACAGAGGGAGAAACAGAGAGAGACAGATACAGAGAGAGAGAGGGAAAGGGAGACAGAGACAGACAGAGAGAGACATTCTGCAGTTTGCTGCTTTATTGTTTTCTGACTGGGCAAAACTTTACCTCCATTAGAGAGAAGTAAGTGGTGTTTATGAACCATTCAGTGTTAATCCTGCTCACTCCCAGAAACAACTAGAAATTGAGGCCTTAATTTTGGACGGTAAAAATCGCTTCAGAAACCGACTTTTTTTTAAATTTCAGAAACAGTATAAATTATTTTTTTTTCCGAGCCCAAGTGAATGAAAACGCTCAGTCTTTTATTTTTTTGCTGATAATAGTTTCTTTTGAAGGATGGGGAATCACGGCCTTCAACTGAGCAGTTGGGCCTCCTCCCTTTTAGTGCACAAAAACCTGGCACCATTTGGCTTTTAATGGCTCTTGTCATGTGTGCTGTGTGCACTCCGATTTTTTTGTCTCACCTAGGACAAAACAGAGGCCCAAGGACCTTTCAGCTCTCTGCGGCCTGCACCTTAGGGGTCCATTAGTGAGTGAATGCAAGACTGACAAACCCGTGCAGCCCGATGTGATATCTATAAACGCTGACATATTTACTCGCTGTGGTGTGCTGTGAAGGAAGGTGCTGCCTGAATATTAAAACATTAAGCAGCAGGGGGTGGGATCATGGGGTCTCAGGCTGTTTCAGGCATAACAAAGGTACCTGCTCTTCAGGCCTAGTGACTAAGACAGGCTGTCATTATGACTGGCTCCGAGGCCCTTTTCACACTTCCAGCCACTCCATTGATTTTTTTTTTCTCTTTTTTTGAGGGGGGGGGGTGG